>NC_057795.1:210453217-210664762 GCF_018294505.1 Triticum aestivum | reverse complement strand
CAGCGGTGGCGGGGCGGTGGGGTGGAGATCACCGGAGAAAAAGCTCGGCACGGGGGGCCTAGAGGGATGGCCGGGAGGCAGCGGACCGGCGGTGGTGAGTGTTTTCGGGGCGGGCGGGGCGGCGCACCGCCGGCCGTGGGCGGCGGGGGGCTGCTGTTTGGCCGGTGGTGGCTGGAGTCTCAGGGGGGTGGAGGTTGAGGATGAACTGCAGGACCTTGATTTCGTATCCAACGGCTGCAAAATCGACTGACCAGAGATAAAAAAGTCTGTCGACCGACATGTAGCCTCACCTTGCTAGTGCGTTCAATTTTGACAGCAAAATTCAGTTTCGACAGCAAAATTCAGTTTCGACAGTTCAGTTCAGTTTCGACAGCTAAATTTAGTTTCGACAGTTAAGTTCAGAGATGAGCGGCTGATGTATTTTACATCTAGCACTTTGTGGTTTTGTATTTTTCGTCATGTATTGGAGATGCTATTAGAATTCCACTCAGGTTAACGTTGTCTCTCTTGTCCTGCTTCAGCCGCGGCGTCATACAACTCATCGGAGCTGCTCCAACGACGAAGCCCTCCATCACAGCGGAGCAGTACCCCGGGCTCCATCTCCAGACGCCTAAGATATTCTTCCCCTCCTCCGACAGCCAAGTCAGCCGGAGCATCCTCACCGGCCAACCCAATCACGCTGAGATCGACATGGCTTCACCAAAGAGGTTGTACACTTGTTGCTTCTCTTTTTTACTCTACATGTTATATATATTGTCCACTGAGCACACGGATTTGTTCCTTTAGTGTCTCCTTGAAAGAAAAAACATAGGAATTTTAATTTTCACTTGTCCTCCTTTTCAAATTCCTATTCATGAAGCACAAGACTAAGAGATAGTAGCATAATAGTATTATAACCGTACATTTTCTTGTGGTTTGACTTAATCTCACCATGCTTCTTTGCATCCTGTGATCTTCCAATTGTTGTGAATCAAACACCCAGATTGGCAGAAGTCCTATGTTTTTAAATTCTCTATTTGCACGTGCATTCCTATACTATTCCTGTCTATTTCCTATCCCTGCATTGTTGGAATCCTCCAATTCAAATGAGCCCTTACAGAATTACTTCTCTTACCGATAGTTGCCAAGAAAACCTTGCGTGGTTTGTCCCGCTCCTGCTGTGCCATCGTCCACCCAGCTCAGCTGCTCCAACGACAGAAGGGTCCAGCACAACAGGGATCCGGCCTCCAGACTGTCTTTCGCCGCCTCAGATCTTCTTCCCCACTGCCGGCAACCATGAAAACTATGTTACCATCATCAGCCGAGCAGATGACCTCGAGGACTACACGTGTCCTCAAGAGAGGTCGCACTCTTTCATGTCTACTTACGTTATGCATCGCTTAATTTTACATGCTACTTTATCGTCCTGTTCACCGATTAGACTCTGAGTCAGCTCCAAACTAATGGTCAAACTTGAGTTTTAAATGGTTGTGGGGTACATATCGGGACCACAATCAATAGTATCTATCTACTATCTGGTTAATATCCGGTGTCTATTATGAGTTTCATGTTGGGTGGGAAACAAACAATATAGAAGCCATTATTTGTATTTTTTAACTGAAGCCATTATCTGCCTGCTATTATTGGTTTTGGGTCTATCCATAGGTTGCTACCATCACTCTGGATTTTTGCATGCACTCCTTACATAATCTCACTATGTTTTATTCCTATGCATGACAGTTATTGTAAACAATGGAACTGAACATGTAGAGCAAAAGAGACAAGCCTTGTGTGGCAATAAAATTTCATGCAGACGTCGCTCCATGGTAGGCGCAAAGGCAGCCCCCCACCACGCATTTCGGATTGTAATCAAGAGGAAGATATCTGTTCTAAGGGGGATTCAGAAGGAGAAGACAACTCCTATTTACCCCCTGAGGTCTTCGCTCTAACTTGGCTTGCTGATGTTGGTTATATCATGCATATGGTGTCTTGCATTGCTTACTTTATACATCAAATACGTCATCTGATTAGTTTAGACATCCTTTGTGCGAATGCCATCTGTTTAGTTTATTCATCGTTTATGTGAATTATGCAATGCCATTTTGTTTAGCCCGGCATCATATATGTGATTTTTGCAATGCCATCCTGCTTAGCCAGTCATCTTATATGTAAATTATATCAGGCCATCCTTTTTTTCGTTACATATTACATTTGTCAACAATGTTAGTACATTCAGCTACTCTTCGTGTGCATCAACCATTTGACACGATGATGGCAAATTCTAGAGTGAAAACAAGGTCTTCAGAGTAGACTATGCTATCTGACGAAGCGCATATCTCGCTGGTTACGGATAGCTCCTCAGAGGAGGATTCAGAGACAGATGACCAGTCCTATTCCCGCCCCCCGAGGTGTATGCTCTAACTTGGTAGGGTTATGTTGCTCATATCGTGCGTATGGTGTCTTGCATTGCTATGTCATTTGATTAGTTTAGACATGCTTTGTGTGAATGCCACCTATTCAGTGTCTAATTACCATATATGTGAATTATGCATTGCCATCTTGTTGCAAGACATTATATATGTGAATTATACAATGCTATCTTGTTGCAAAGGCATTATATATGTTAATTATGCAATGCCATGTTGTTTAGCCAATCATCATGTATTTGAATTATATCATGCTATCATTTTTTTGTATCACGTATTCCATTTGTCGACAATGTTTGTATATTCAACTACTCTTCCTGTGCATCAGCCATTTGAAGCGGTGATGGAAGTATCTAGAGTGAAAACAAGGTATTCAGAGCAAACAATGCTACCTACTGAAGCAGACATCTTGCTGGTTACAGAGAGCTCCTCAGAGGAGGATTCATAGACTGATGACCAGTTCTATTTCCCCCCTGAGGTCTATGCTCAAACTTGGCTATATTACCCATGTCATGCATGTTGTCTTGCATTGCTTTGTTTTTACATCATATATGGATTGACATCTGCTTACTTGCTTACTATATAAATCATATATTTGAATTATATCATGCCATCATGTTTACATAGTACATACACATCATCTATCTGAATTATGACATGGCAACCCATTTAATAAAGACATCATATAGTTATATCATCTCATCCTGTTTAGTGTTTACAATCATCATATTTTGAATTATGGCATTCTATCCGTGAATGTATGTGAATTATGGCATGCCAACCTATTTAATAAACACATTATATAGTTATATCATGTCATCCTATTTACATAGTCTCATATTTTGAACTATGTCTTTCCATCTTTTTTAGTTAGCCATCATAATGTGAAATTGTGTCATGCTATCCTGTTTAGTTAGCCATCATATATGTGAAATTGTGTCATGCTATCCTGTTTGGTTAGACAACATAAATATGAATTATTTCATGCCCTCTTTTATTACCCACTATCCATTGCACCTGTCTATCATAGAATGCCTATACTTTCAATTACTTTTCTTGTTTATCAGCCATTTGAATTGGAGAGGGTGATGGCAGTATCTAAGGGAGTAAAAACATGGTCTTCAGAAAAGATAGTGCTACCAGTTGATGCAGATAGAACCACGGTTGTACTTGCCCAAGGACCAAATCCGCCACACATAACCCAGACTCTCGCAGATTGTACCCCTACCCAGTTGGACAGAGAACCAGCTACACCCCTTCTAACCCCAACCCCGGCAGATAGTAACCCAGTTCTAGTCGACACAACACCGTCTCCACCACAGAGCACCCAAACACGAGCAGTTAGTAAGGGAACTGCAGTGCCCAAAGCACGAGGACCACCATTCCGAATCCCAACTCAACGCTTAAAGGAGAAGAAGATTTGTTCTCAGGTCAGGTTCTGTAGCTATGGTTCATTTGCTCATGCATTACTGTATTTATTCATACCAACTATTTCCAAATTTGAAGGATGGAATTGAAACTCCAATGGCGCAACAGGTATGTTTTAAACCTGTTTCTTGAACTGGTTTGCTGTTGTGACCTGCTCTATGTTGATTTCAGTTTCAATTGAATAAACAGTTATGTTCTCATGTCATGCACATTACAAGTGTTGTTATTGCTCTATAGTTTCCCACACTTATATTTTGTCTATTCCGCTTTGTCTTGAACAAATATTATTTGAACTGTGTCTCTATCTTGATTTGGCAACAAAAACTAGAATGATATAGACGATAAAGTGACTGTGGTACATAGATATATGTTTGTTTCATGCTATTATCCTGTCCACTTTATTACTGAACTCATTTGCCAAAATGAGTTTCATATACAACATGGTAAACATGTGATGTGTCTGCTTGTTTCTATTTTAGAATGCAGACAAAATATTGGAGAACAGTACCGCGTTATCCAATGGTAAAGGAAGTAATGCAGATAAGGTTCAAGATAGTGAGACATCCCTGTTGGTCTCCAAGAAAGCTGATAAAAACTATCTTGATGACAGTGAGAGAATCCGAAAGTCCTGTCTTGATGTAGTGTTCGAGTTACTGGCCACTACTGCTGGCACAAGCTCTTTGAACTCGCTGCTTGAATCAGTTCGTCTTCTTGAGTCTCAACTTCAAGTTGAAAGACATTGATTGGATGTGCTGCGACAGGAAGCTGAAGGACTGAGGAAGTCCCTGAAGAATTCAGATGCATATTTCCTGGTGCAACAGCAAGCGCTGGAGGATTTAAGCGCCAAACAAGAGAAAGTTAATAAGCTTGCTAAGCATCTTGCCAGCATTATGGGTACCTAGGATATTGTTTCTTGAGATCTTCTGAAGTGGTTTCAGTTCTGGATTTGTTTTGCTGCGGCGTTTATTTGTGCTGGTCGCCAACTTTGACAACTAGTGTATATGATATGCTGCTTTGTTCCCTATATTTGCACTGGTGGCGAACTTTGATGCCCAGTGGATGTAATATGTGTAATAGCCGTGATAGCCTAGCGTTAGTTGCTTGCTTATTTATTTCCTTGTTGTCTTGTTTATTTGTTTGCTTGTAGTCATTCTAGTTCTTTTTCCGCGGTTTGCTAGTGGCTGCAGTAACCTATTTTTAAAACTAGGCCACAATAACCATGGGCTAATATTTACTGTAGTGACACTGGGCCTCCTACGGGCCGTAGAAATAGTGGGCCTTCTATGGGCCGTAGAAACAATGGGCCTTCTACGTGCCGTAGAAACAATGAGACTTCTATGGGCCATAGAAACAATGGGCCTTCTGCGGGCCGTATCGTCAATGGGCCTTATACGGGCCGTATGATCGATTGGCCAAACATGGGCCAAACAGACCACATTATGGCCGTAAACGAGCTAGAGTTGGAATCGTCTGTTCAAAGGCCGACCATAATGGGCCATCGAAAATAGGCCGTATTTGATGACGCTATGGAAATGGCCCAACATATTAACGGACCACAAACGGGCCAACTGTAACCACGGCCTGAATTTGGCCCACAAGCAAAAAATGACAGTAACGGGTCGTAAGTAAATGAATGCTAGAAATGAGCCCAAGAATAAATGGGCTCTGAGAAGGCCGAAAGATAACATGGGCTGGAAACGGCCCAATGGAATAACGGGCCGTTAACGGGTATAAAGTGATACATTGTTCATTACGGGCCAGTTTCACCACGGGCCGTTAATGGGTGTAAAGTGATACACTGTTCATTACGAGCCAGTTTCACCACGGGCCGTTAATAGGCCAAGAGTTACAAAGGGCCTCGTATGGGCCGAAAGACGTCATGGGCCATACATGGGCCAGAAGTGAAAATGGTCTAGAATCATATTGGATGGCCCAGATGACGCTACTGGGCCTAATTCGGATAGGGCGTAATGGGCCTTGGGTTAGCGGGCTGTAAATGGGCTATATGCGAACATGTCATTAACAGGCTTTCCATGGGCCGGCCCGCCACCTTTTGACCAAGTCAAACAGGCCGGCCTTTTCATAGAATGGGCCTCTGTTGGGCCGTGCCACGTGTCGACGTATCATAGGTGCCTTCTGTCCAATGAGTGGATGACATCTATCCCAACGAGGAGCCGACACGTGTTTCCTCCGGCCAATGATGATTTTACATGTGGAAATCCCCATTGGTCGGGGTTGTTAACGGGTTATCGGATCCAAAACCTGACCCGATAGCTTAACGGCATTCCGTTACGATGGATGCCACATGTCGGTTACCCTTGACGAAAGCACTTCGGTGATGCATGATTTATCGTCATGGAAGTGGACACTTCCGTGATGATAATTTTGGTAATGTCATGGAACACTTCTACGACAGCACATGTATGACTATCTTTATTCTGTCATAAAATCTTCATGGATGTACATGCATGACAAAAAACGCGACCTACTGTGACAAACACGTATGATCACAGAAGTGTATTTTTTTGTAGTGATTTAAGCGCCAAACAAGAGAAATTTAATAAGCTTGCTAAGCATCTTGCCAGCATTATGGGTACCCAGGATATTGTTTCTTGAGATCTTCTGAAGTGGTTTCAGTTCTGGATTTGTTTTGCTACAGCGTTTATTTGCGCTGGTCGCCAACTTTGACAACCAGTGTATATGATTTATTGCTTTATTCCCTATATTTGCACTGGTGGTGAACTTTGATGCCCATTGGATGTAATATGTGTAATAGCCATGATAGCCTAGCATTAGTTACTTGCTTATTTATTTCCTTGTTGTCTTTTTTATTTGTTTGCTTGTAGTCATTGCAGTACTTTTTCCGCGGTTTGCTAGTGGCTACAATAACCTATGTTTTAAAACTAGGCCACAATAACCATGGGCTAATATTTACTGTAGTGACACTGGGCCGCCTACGGGCCATAGAAACAGTGGGCCTTCTACGGACTGTAGAAACAATGGGCCTTCTACGGGCTATATCATCAATGGGCCTTATGTGGGCCATATGATCGAGTGGCCACACATGGGCCAAACAGACTGCATTATGGCCGTAAACGGGCTAGAGTTGGAATCGTCCGTTCATGGGCCGACCATAACGGGCCATCGTTAATAGGCCGTATTTGATGACGCTATGAAAACGGCCCAACTTATTAACGGATCACAAACGGGCCGACTATAACCACGGGCTGAATTTGGCCCACAAGCAAAAAATGACAGTAACGGGCCGTAAGTAAATGAATGCTGGAAATGAGCCCAAGAATAAATGGGCTCTGAGAAGGCCGAAAGATAACATGGGCTGGAAATGGCCCAACGGAATAACGGGCCGTTAATGGGTATAAGTGATACACTGTTCATTACGGGCCAGTTTCAGCACGGGCCGTTAATGGGTGTAAAGTGATACACTGTTCATTACGGGCCAGTTTCACCACGGGCCGTTAATGGGCCAAGAGTTACAAAGGGCCTCATATGGGCCGTGAAAGGATCGATATGGTCGACTAGAGGGGGTGGGGTGAATAGGAATTTTAATCTTTCTTGTCGTTTTTAAGGCTTCATGGATAAATAGAGTTCGCTAGATAAGCAACTAGGTGAATGCAACCTATATGACAAACAAGCTCCAAGAGAAATAAGCTAGGTAACAAACTAGATAGCACACCAACAAGCTTACAACAACAAAGTAAGGTGCGGGAAAGGATTAACCACAAGTGAGACGAGGACGCGGATTTTATCCCAAAGTTCACTCTTCCTTGGGGAAGAGCTACTCTCCGTTTGGAGCGGTGCCGGAGCCAAAGCTTGCGGAACGCCATCGAAGGCTCACCGTAATCTCCTTCGAGTCACCCCCAACGGATGAGCCTCGAATCACTCGGGGTTGGTCTTGAAGGAGACCACCACACCTTTACAAACTTCTCCGAAGCACACCACAAGCAAGGAAGCTTCCGGAGGAACCTCTAGCCGCCTAGGAGCCCAAGCTCCAAGAGTAACAAGTCAATGGGGAAGAAATGTTGCGGGGAACGCGATTTGGTTTGGTCAAGATGTAGATCGGGTCTTGCTCTCTCAAGCCCCAAAGTTTCAACAAGTTTGGGTGGAGGGATTGAGAGTATTGAGCAAAATGGGGTGTAGCAATGGTGGAGCGCAACAAGACATTAGGGTTAGAGGTTGGAGGTGGAAGAAGGGCATATATATAGTGTTCTTGGCCGGTGGGGATTTCTGCCCGTTGGACCCCGTGCGCACGGGCTAAGTCAGCCCCGTGCACACGGGGTACTCAGAGACTTTCACACCACCCCGTGCGCACGGGGTACTCAGAGAGTTTATATGGTACCCCGTGTGCACGGGGGTCAAAAGACCCTGTGCGCACGGGGTACTCAGAGAGTTACACAGTACCCCATGTGCACGGGGGTCAAAAGACCCCATGCGCATGGGGTACCCAGTAACTTTGCGTTGCAAGCTTTCTGAGTACCACAACACACACACTAGATTCTTTAAGTGGTCGGAGTGGGAAGGACAAGAGAGTAAGGTTTGGCAATGGCATTCCCACATGAATTTCATCCACACAGACCCCTCCGGTCTTCCTACGACTCGAAGCAAACCAAAACTAAAAACCTTCAAAGCGTCGAAAGACCACGCCTTTGCCCTTTTTGAAATGGGGGGTCGCACATCTCCATTGTGGGCACTTAGAACCAATATCCTGAGATAAACTTTAGCAACCAATATTAGTTCAGCTAATCACATTGTCATCACACCAAAATATAGCATAAGTGCCACTTGTACTTTCAATCTCCCCCTTTTTGGTGCATTGATGAAAATGTGGTTAGAGCATGGCATAGAGGATAAACAGATAAAAGGCCATGGGACAAATAATGATCATGATAGCTCCCCCTATATGTGTGCCCGAAAACAAGAATGCATCTAGTACATACATAGGAGGCTCTACCAAGATCACTATTGTCAAGTCATGAGATTAACCATAATAAACCTATAACGGTGCCTAGATCTCATGACAAAGTGTGGTGAGCAAATAATGTGAGACCCAAGATAAGCATAGATACTTGCAATAGGTTCATGATAAAGCTAGAGTCTCACAACCATAACTGAGAGGCTCACACAACCACACAAACGGAAAGAAAATAAGAGTATCTCAAGCTAACTAAAACAAACCAACAACGAGAAACACGAGGCTTGAGATCTCAACACACACACAACACACCACCATGGACACACCACTTCTCCCCCTTTGTCATCAAGGCAACAAAAAGGAGACAAATGGCGACACCCAGACCCACTAGACAAGAGGAGCACTCGAGGCATCATCATCATCATCAAAACGCCACCCGACCATCGGGAAAGATCGAGCAGTGGCCTCACTGTTGTTGTCCTCTGAACCTGGACCGACCTCCTCACCAGCTGCAGCCCTTGCTGCCTTCTTCTCGCGCCGAACAAGCTTCTCCTTGTTGATTTCCTTGATCTGACGACACTGAATCGACTGGCACATCTTGAACATGTTGCTCAAGGTCTTAAACAGAGACTTATTCTCTCCCTTGGCAAAGACGGCCTCAGAACCAACAGACTTGGCCTTACCTCGAGGGATCCTGCAGTAGAGGACATGCCCGGAGTGTAAGTAGTACAATCCTCAGGCCTAGGGTTGCGCCCCTTCTTGATAGGCACATAAGGAGCATGAGCAGCTGGGGTCCAGTTGGAGTTGCGCTTGGGAACAGAGGTCTTGAAAGAGGTAATGTACTTGGCAGGACAGATGGTCTCAATCAAAGCCTGCATGAAAGGAGCATAGATCAAGGACTTGTTCTCTTGCACACACTAACGAAGCTCATAGTACATGAAATCCAGAACATCCACTTTCTTCTTCTGATGAAGATACACAAAGACATCTAGCATGGAGCTCCAAATGTTATGGGAATCCCCGACTTTTGGAGTGAGGGTATACCTCTGGATATGGCGCATAGTGTCATAGAGGGGCAAGAGATCTTTGATTGACCCAGTGACAAACAACTTCTCTTGTTTGTAAGCAAAGGCAATCTCATCCTTAGTGCGCTGCCCATTTTCCCTAACAATGCCAAACTCATCAGAAACAGCCTCTGCATCCATAAATGGGTAGGGAATGATCTTAGAGAACTTTGCCATAGGAGCCAAGCACCGATGCGTTCCAGACATCCAAGTGAGGGTGCGAGCAGAGTCATTGGAGAAATACAGAGTGGCAAAGAACTGCATCACTAGATCTTCATTATAGGGATGGTTGAAGGTGACAAACGGAATAAGACCCAATCTACCAAGAGCGGAGTACACACCGGGATACAGATGATCATTGTCACGCAAACTCTTAGTGTTGACTTGCTTGTGAGGAGCAAACTTCTTTGACTTGGTCATAAGAAGCTCATGATAGACCCTTTGCTGAAACTCGTTCTTGAAGCGAGGATCCATTCCAATCCCAGTGGCAGCTGCATAAGGATGGCTCTGTCTCTCAGCCCAGAGCTCTGGCTTGGTCCACTTGGCAAGAGGCATATTCCGGAGGTCATGCCCACCCAGAATGGATTTCTCGGGACTAGACACCTCTTCCTCTTCTTCATCTTCCTCAACACGATCATCCTCTTCTTCTATCTCATCATCAACATTGGGGTTGTCATAGTAAGCATCATCTTGCGAGTCATATTCTTCCTCAGAATCATCGGAGGCCTCAACAACTGGCTGCTTTGAGGATGCACGGAGAGCACGGCCCTGACTAGACCCAGACCCCTGACCAATGCCTTCAGATGGCTGACGACGAGCAATGGTGAAGTCCTTTGATCCTCCTTTTGCGTGCTCGTGACGAAGCTCAGCCCTCTTGTCAGCTGAGTCTGAAACACATGCAAACACCCAACAACACAAAGCAAGAAACAAAAATGAGTACAAGTGCATGAAGGATGGCAAAGAGATAGACAGACGACAACCAGATAGGTCCTGGATAGCCCGTGCGCACTGGGGTTTAGACCCCGTGGACACGGGGGTCCCGTGCGCACGGTACATGACCGTGAAAACGGGACCCCGTGCGCATGGGGGTCAAACACCTCGTGGACACGGGGGTCTCCCAGTGGCAGCCACTTCCAGAACGAACTCCGGGAGTGGGTGCAGCAGAGGGACCATAGGATCTATGCACTAGACATCTATCTACAAATTAGTTGAGGCCAAACGGATCTAGGAAGCAAGGAAACCCTAAGGCTAGAAAATTAGATAGGAACTCAAGGAGAGATCAAGGGGACAGGACCAACCGGAGGAGGACCCCATCTTGATGCAGATCCACGGAGAAAGAAGCCCGGCCAAGCCCGGAGGAGCTCCGGCGAGCGGAGGCAGCGCTGGAGGTTTCCAGGGGAGTGGAGGGGGCGAATGGGCGGGAATGAACCCGAGCCCCCCCCCACGCCCCACCTCTTCAGGGCCAGAAACCGCAGACCCCGTGCGCATGGGCTAAGTGAGCCCCGTGTGCACGGGGGTCCCGTGCGCACGGTACAAAGCCCGTGGGCACGGGGTATTCACGAACTTTGACATGAGTTATTTTTTTGAATATAGGGCTGAGTGTAGACTCTTACCCCTTCTTCACCAAAACACTCGGTCTATATTTCTGAATACGCTGCAAAGGATGTCCTATCACTATGAGAAGGGTATATGTGGCGCACTTGTACCAGAAGAGAAGCGAGAACACCCACCAAAAGAACGAGAAAAAGACCAGAAAACCAACACATCACACACACGAAGCAAACACGAACACAACCCTCAAGAGAGGGCGGTGGATGAAGCCACCATGTTTGAGTTTATTTGGTATGGCACCGCGAAGATATGAACCTGGGGCCCAAGACCAATACTCATCTTTGAAGCACAAGTACTATCTAAAATGGCTAATGTGAAAGATTGTGTTTGATTTATGCACTTCTAGGATAAGATAACTCATGAGTTGAGCTAGCTCCCCCTAGACATGTGCCTACATCTAAGCAATATAATACATGAGTATGTGTGTGTGAGTAAGGATTCCATCCCAAGTTACTTATATCCACGATATTTAGCTCATGCCTTAACTCGCGGAATCTTGCTTCTTCAAGAGGCTTGGTGAAGATGTCTGCTAGTTGATTCTCGGTGTTGACATGGATTAAGTCAATGTTTCCCTTTGCCACATGATCTCTAATGAAATGATGTCGAATCTCAATATGCTTGATCTTGCTATGTTGAACTGGATTCTTGGCGCTCTTGATAGCACTTTCATTGTCACACCAAAGAGGCACTTTGTCACATTTGACACCATAATCCATCAAAGTTTGCCTCATCCATAATAATTGAGTACAACAACTTCCGGCGGCAATATACTCGGCTTTGGCCATAGAGAGAGATATACAATTTGCTTCTTTGAAGACCAACTTACCAACGATCTCCCTAGGAATTGACATGAACCGGAAGTGCACTTGCGATCAACCTTGTTTCCGGCCCAATCCGAATATGAGTATCCCATTAACTCAAAAGATGATGCTTTGGGATACCAAAGGCCCAAGTTTGGGGTATCAACCAAATATCGAAGGATTCTTTTCACTGCCGAAAAGTGGCTCTCCTTGGGAGATGATTGAAATCTTGCACACATACACACACTCAACATAATATCTAGCCTAGATGCACGAAGGTAAAGCAAGGAACCGATCATAGAGCGATATACCTTCTGATCCACTTCTTTACCATTGGGATCAAGATGAAGCTGACCATTTGTGGGCATGCATGTCTTCATTGGCTTTACATCTTGCATTTTGAACCTCTTGAGCATGTCTTGGATATAACGTGATTGGTTGATGAAGGTTCCTCCTCTCAATTGCTTCACTTGAAAACCTAGGAAGAACTTCAACTCTCCCATCATGCTCATGGAAAATTCCTTAGTCATAAGATTCTCAAACTCTACGTTAATAGCATGGTTAGTGGACCCAAAGTAATATCATCAACATATATTTGGCAGACAAACAACTCTCCTTTTACCCTCTTCGTGAAGAGAGTGGAATCTATTACCCCAGTCTGGAACCCCTTCTCGCTTAGGAAAGTCGTAAGGTGATCATACCAAGCACGAGGTGCTTGTTTGAGTCCGTAGAGTGCCTTATGGAGTTCATAAACGTGAGAGGGGTGATCGGGGTCTTTGAAACCGGGAGGTTTCTTGACATACACCAGCTCCTTAAGAGGACCATTAAGAAATGCACTCTTCACATCCATTTGATATAATTTAAAATCATGATGAGAGGCATAAGCAAGCAAGATGCGAATGGATTCGAGACGGGCAATGGGGGCAAAAGTTTCACCAAAGTCCAAACCTTCAACTTGGGTAAAACCTTGTGCCACGAACCTTGCCTTGTTCCTTATTACTTGGCCATGTTCATCTTGTTTGTTCTTGAAAATCCACTTTGTCCCAATGACATTATGATATTCCTTGGGTCTTTCCACAAGGGTCCACACTTTGTTGTGGGTGAAGTTGTTGAGTTCTTCATGCATGGCATCAATCCAATCCGGATCTTCAAGTGCATCTTCCACCTTAAGGGGCTCAACACAAGAGACAAACGAGTGATGTTCACAAAAGTTTGCCAAACGTCTACGAGTAGTTACCCCCTTTTTGATGCTTCCGTAAATGTTCTCGGTGAGATGTTGAAGATGTTTTAGCTTGGCGGCCACTTTTTGATCTTTGAGGTCAAGCTCTTCTTCACTTGGTTTTGGACATGATGAAGAAGCTTGCCCTTGGGAATGTTTTAGCCTTGGAGACACTCTTCTCTTTGCAACCACAAGTTCTTGCTCATTAGGAAGTGATGAGGACGAAGACACTTGCGGTTGGGGTTGATCTTGATCTTGATCATGACCTTGAGCTTGATCTTGAGCCTCAATGATTGGTTCTTCATTATTTGGAAGAGTTTGCTCTTGATCTTGCTCAGGAATATGAGGGACTTGATCTTGTTCTTGGACAGGTTCATGACCTCCCGAAGCATCTTGTACAAGTGGTGTCGGTGATGACTTCCCTTGTGGAGACTCCACAAGATGGGCTCTTACTCCTTCTTCTTCTACTTGGACATGGGGTGTTTCTTGTGGAAGATGTGACCTATCCCCATTGTCCTTATAGCTTGTGAAGGAGCCTCATCACCTATAACATTAGGGACAATTTGCTCCGCACGGGAGCCATTATCTTCATCAAACTCCACATTTACCGTTTCCTCAATGCACCCAGTGGATTTATTGAGAACTCGGTAAGCATGAGAGTTTGATGCATATGGAACAAATATGCCCTCATAAGTTCTAGACTCAAATTTAGCTAACCAGGATTTCTTGTTTAAAATGAAACACTTACAACCGAATACCCGAAAGTATTTGACGTTAGGCTTTCTCCCGATTAGGAGCTCATACGGGGTCTTGTTCTTGAGCTTGCGAAGATAAAGCCGGTTTGAAGCATGGCAAGCAGTGTTGATGGCTTCGGCCCAAAGCTTGTATGGAGATTTGTACTCATCAAGCATGGTCCTAGCCATCTCAATAAGAGTCTGATTCTTCCTCTCCGCAACACCGTTTTGTTGGGGAGTATATGGTGCGGCATATTGGTTCTTTATCCCCTCTTCACTCAAGAATTCATCCATTGTATAGTTCTTGAACTCGGTGCCATTGTCACTTCGAATTGCCTTGATCTCACAGTTATGTTGACGTTGAGCTTCTTTGGCAAAGTTGATGAAGGTTTCTTGAGTTTCATCTTTAGTCTTGAGGAAGAACACCCAAGTATATCTTGTGAAGTCATCAACAATGACAAGGCAATACCTCCCTCCCTCCCAGACTATCATATGTTGGAGGCCCAAACAGATCCAAATGAATAAGCTCAAGGGGCTTCAAGGTGGTGATGACAGTCTTCACTTTACGAGCTTTTTCATGGAGCTTTCCGGCAATTCAAGCACTACAAGGATGATCTTTGGCAAAAGACACATTGGTTAGTCCAAGGATGTGCTCCCCCTTTAAGAGAACTTGTAAATTTCTCATACCCACGTGGGCTAGCCTACGGTGGCATAGCCACCCCACGTCGGCCTTGGCCATTAGGCATGTTGCAAGATGAGTTTTCTCTTTTGAGAAATCAACCACGTAAAGGTTGTCTTCAACATGCCCAACAAATACCACTTTGAGATTGCTTCTCTTAAAGATGGTCACATGGCATTCACCGAAATGTGAATCATATCCGGCACGAGCCAATTGAATAGTTGAAAGTAAATTGTAGTGAAGGGATTGGACAAGCATGACATTTGAAAGTGACGAATCATTAGAGATTACCACCTTGCCCAAACCCAATACCTTGACCTTGCAATTGTCAACAAAAGAGATGTTCTAAGAGGCCTTGAGTGAATCAACGAACTCCACAAGCATCTCCCTTTCTCCGGTCATATGATTGGTGCAACCACTATCGATCACCCATTGAGTTCCACTGGAGACATAGTCCTACAAGAATCAAGCTTTGGTTATAGGTACCCATTTTGCAATGGGTCCTGGTGAGTTAGCAACAAGGATCTTGGGGGCCCAGATGGTCCAAGCATAATCATCATAGTTAGTCCCAACAAATTTTGCAAAGGTATAGCCATCATCTCCTCTCATGAGGACATAAGATGGATTGTTCTTGCTGGCAAAATTCTTGAGAGTGGCCTTGTCCCTAGTGACCTTGCCACTCCCAACACCCTCCTTCTCCTTCTCCTTCTCCATGTGCCCTTCTTGCACAAACACTACCTTTTGGGGAAGGGAAGGAGTCGGACTGATCTTCTTCTTGTTGTTCTTCTTCTTTTTCTTACCATTCTTAGATGCGGGATCAAACCCAACTCCCTCCTTGGCAACACACTCCTTTTGGTTGCTCAAGAGGTCATTTAGGTTTTTCTCCCCTTGGATGCATGATACAAGCCCTTTCTCAATTTGGGCATTCAACTTCTTATTCTCCTCTTGAAGGGAGGCGCAATCATGAACAAAGTTAACCGTACAAGCATCATCATTTAAATCTATATGAGGTACGGAAGTGAGAGCTTTAATGGTTGTTGCTTTTAGTTGGGCATAAGACTCGGTGAGGGCAATGAGGTCACCTTTGACAACCTTGGAACTAATCACAAGGAACTCATGCTCCTCAACAAGTCTTGTATGGTCAACTAGAAGCTTTTCAACTCTAACATTAAGAGCATCTTTGTTCACAAGAGCAAGTTGCAATGCATCGTTGGTCTTAAAAAGTCAATTTGACGAGCAGATAAGGCTTTCTCAAGTGATGCTCTCATGACACTCTCTTCATTAAGTTCGTGCTCGAGGAGATCAACTCTGTCTTTTTCCTCCATAAGGAGGTTTTCAACGTTCTCAGTAAAGTCATCGTGTTCGGCAAGTGACTTAAGGAGATCGCCAAAATGAGCACGAGCTTAACCATAAAGAGTTTTCATGAAAGCCATTAAGGAACCTCATCATTATCCACGCCCTCCTCACACTCATCCTCCACTATCTCACATGAGACATTGGGAGTGTAGTTGTCGGGTTTCTTGGATTTGGACTTAGTTTTTACCTCTTTGGCCATGAGACACCGATGAGTGAACGACATGTCCTCATTTGGAGATTTGAAGAGGCCGGTGGTGGAGGAGGAGGTAGTGGCATGCATGGCAAAGGCGGTCGTCCCCACTTGATCATCATCACCATCATCTTCGTCTCGAGACATGTATTCTTCAAGAACAAGTGCCTTGTCATCCTTTCTCTTTGCAAACTTGGTGAACTTGTTCTTCTTAAGCACAAGCTTCTCGGACTTGTCTTCATGTCTCTCATACGGACAATCATGAACAAAATGTCTTGGGCTATCACAATTGTAGCATTTCCTTCGCCCAAAGGATCTTCCTTCAAGATTTTTCCTTTGTTTGCCATGGTCCCGGAGTACTTCTTGACTAAAAGAGCCAAGTCTTTTGCAAAATCATTTGCCGGGCACAAGGTGTCATTGTCCTCCTCACATATCTCTTCACTCACTTCTTCCTCCCTTGAGGGTTAGCTTACCACTTTCTTGGCCTTCAAAGCAAGATTGGAGTTCTTGGTTGCTTGAGCTATTGCAAATGTTTTCTTAGACTTGGTTTCCAAAAGAACATGGGTAGAGAAAGTGGAGACAACTTGAGCCGCGGTCAACTTGTGATAGTCCGGACGTTGATGAACCATCATGACCATGGTATGTTCCGTGAGAACCATAGCATCTATGAACTTGTCCTTGATGAAATCATCATTTGCCCAAGTGCACCCAAAGGTTCTCAAGTTGAGTACAAGCGACTTCAACCTTCGGTAAACCTCTTCTGCGGACTCACCCTCATTCCTCAAAAAGAGATTGACTTCTTGCTTGAGCAAAGCCAACTGAGATCTTCAAATTGCTTCATCTCCTTGAAGAGCCTCCACAAGGAAATCCCAAATTTCTTTTGCGATTTTGAGAAGAGCAATGGAGTCACTATAGTCTTCAGTCACAGCTGTGCGAAGCATGTTGTGTGCGGTTGCATTGAGTTGGTCATCAACCGCTTACCTTGGAGTGAGATTCATTGGGTCCTTAGGGTTGAGTCCATTGACCACAGTCCACCACAATTGAGTTGAAGCACTGCGCATGTGAGACTAAATATTTAGCTTCCACTTAGAAAATGCATTAGCTTTCAAAGGGGCGGAGGCCCAACAGGATTAATGCGAGGATGTTGCAAAGGTTGAGGGGAGTAAAAGGGTTCCACAACATTGTACTTGGGGACTTGAGTACGAGCCAGAGAAGCAAGAGGTTCCCTCGAGTCCTCCGCATCATGAACAACATTTGGATCAAACAAGTTTGATGTGGAGGTTGATGGCTTCAAGCGAGCATCAATTTCCTCCTTGACCGAGGACCGAACTTCTTTCAACATAGAGGCTTTGAGGCCCGCAAACATTGAAAGAATATTGAGCGCGGTCAAAGGGGACCCGGGTCAGGAGGAGCGGTGGGAGCAACGACCGAGGCACCAAGTGCCTCGTTCACGGAGGGGGGGGGGGTAGGTTTTGACCATCCCTCGCAATAGGTGCGTCACCTCCCTCATTCCCTAGACCCACCATATCCTCTAAGGTTGTAAAACCTTATATTAGAGCACGAGGCTCTGATACCAAATGAAAGGATCGATACGATCGACTAGAGGGGGGGTGAATAGGAGACTACAAATTTTAATCTTTCTTGTCGTTTTTAAGGCTTCACGGATAAATAGAGTTTGCTAGATAAGCAACTAGGTGAATGCAACCTATATGACAAACAAGCTCCAAGATAAATAAGCTAGGTAACAAACTAAATAGCACACCAACAAGCATACAACAACAAAGTATGGTGCGGGAAAGGATTAACCACAAGTGAGATGAGGACGCAGATTTTATCCCGAAGTTCACTCTTCCTTGGGGAAGAGATACTCTCCGTTTGGAGCGGTGCCGGAGCCAAAGCTTGCGGAACGCCACAAAAGGCTCACCGTAATCTCATTCGAGTCACCCCCAACTCACGAGCCTCGAATCACTCGGGGTTAGTCTTGAAGGCGACCACCACACCTTTACAAACTTCTCCGGAGCACACCACAAGCAAGGAAGCTTCCGGAGGAACCTCTATCCGCCTAGGAGCCAAGGCTCCAAGAGTAACAAGTCAATGGGGAAGAAATGTTGCGAGGAACATGATTTGGTTTGGTCAAGATGTAGATCGGGTCTTGCTCTCTCAATCCCCAAAGTTTCAACAAGTTTGGGTGGAGGGATTGAGAGTATTGAGCAAAATGGGGTGTAGCAATGGTGGAGCTCAACAAGACATTAGGATTAGAGGTTGGAGGTGGAAGAAGGTCATACATATAGTGTTCTTGGCCGGTGGGGATTTCTGCCCGTTGGACCCCGTGCGCATGGGCTAAGTCAGCCCCGTGCGCATGGGGTACTCAGAGACTTTCACACCACCCCGTCCGCACGGGGGTCAAAAGAGCCCGTGCGCACGGGGCACTCAGAGAGTTTACATGGTACCCCATGCACATGGGGGTCAAAAGACGCTGTGCGCATGGGGTACACAGAGAGTTACGCAGTACCCTGTGCACACGGGGTCAAAATACCCCGTGCGCACGGGGTACCCAGTAACTTTCTATTGCAAGCTTTCTGAGTACCATAGCACACACACTAGATTCTTTAAGTGGTCGGAGTGAGAAGGACAAGAGAGTAAGGTTTGGCAATGGCATTCCCACATGACTTTCATCCACACAAACCCCTCTTAATAGTGCTGTCTTTCCTACGACTCTAAGCAAACCAAAACTAAAAACCTTAGAAGCATCGAAAGACCACGCCTTTGCCCTTTTTGAAATGGGGGTCACACATCTCCATTATGGGCACATAGAACCAATATCCTGAGATAAACTTTAGCAACCGATATTAGTTCAACTAACCACATTGTCATCACACCAAAATATAGCATAAGAGCCACTTGCACTTTCAGGCCGAAAGTCGTCATGGGCCATACATGGGCCAGAAGTGAAAACGGGCTAGAATCATATTGGATGGCCCAAATGACTCTACTGTTCCTAATTCAGACAGGGCGTAACATGCCTTGGGTTAGCGGGCTGTAAATGGGCTATATGCGAACAGGCTGCTAACAGGCTTTCCATGGGCCGGCCCACCACCTTTTGACCAAGTCAAACGGGCCGGCCTTTTCATAGGAATGGGCCTCTGTTTGGCCGTGCCACGTGTCGACGTATCATAGGCGCCTTCTGTCCAATGAGTGGATGACATTTGTCCCAACGATGAGCCGACACGTGTTTCCTCCAGCCAATGATGATTTTACACGTGGAAAATCCCCATTGGACAGGGCTGTTAACGGGTTATCGGATCCAAAACCCGACCCGATAGCTTAACGGCGTTCCATTATGGTGGATGCCACGTGTCGGTCACCCTTGACGAAAGCATTTCTGTGACGCGCGATTTATTGTCATGGAAGTGGACACTTCCATGATGATAATTTTGGTAATGTCATGGAACACTTCTACGACAACATAGGTATGACTATCTTGATTCTGTCATAAAATCTTCATGGATGTACATGCATGACAAAAAATGCGACCTACTGTGACAAACACGTATCATCACGGAAGTGTATTTTTTGTAGTGTCTGCCTCCGCTGCTGAGACAACCAACGATTCAGGGTGAACTGTCCAATCTTGTGGCTCCTCCCCATAATGATGGTTTATGCCGCAAGTGTGGACAGCCAGGACACCTTGCTCTCAACTGTCACCCAGGTCAGCCACATAATGCTTCACGTCCTCCTATTGGTCGTAAGAAGGGTCGTCGAACCCATCATACCAGAATTTGTAGTGTCGGACCACCTGCTATGAGTGTTGGTCAAGTCACCCATGTCAAGATTAAAGAAGCTCATGAGTCTCCAAAAATCGTGATGGGTAACCTTCGCGTTAATTCAGTGCCAGCTTCTATTCTCCTTGATTCAGGAGCATCACATGCTTTTGTGTCCCAACAATTTGCTCAGTTGCATGGGTGGGATATGGAAAATTTGCCCACTCCCTTAGCGATTCAATCTCCGGGATCCAAGTCGCAAACCACAATGTTATGCCCTCGCAACCAAATCGAGATTGGAGGTCTACTTTTTCCGTCTTCTCTCATTGTACTCAGACCTTCCAACATAAAAATCATTCTTGGTATGGACTGGTTGACAACCCATAGTGCTAAGATCGACTGTGCTACCAAGACAGTCCAACTCACTCACGCTTCTGGCCAGATAGTCCAATACTCAATCCTAGCAGCTCAGGATGCCAAGAATCAAATATATGTTCTAAATGCATTGAATGCCTCACCTCTTGAGGGAATAGAGAACATTCCAGTTGTTTGTGATTTCAAAGATGTCTTCCCAGAATAACTTCCAGGAATACCCCCTGCTAGAGCTGTCGAATTCGTCATAGACTTGAAGTCGGGCACTACTCCTATTGCCAAGCGACCCTACAAGATGCTGCCTCATGAACTCCTTGAGCTTAAGGAGGAAATCGACACTTCACTTCGTCAGGGTTTTATCCGTCCAAGTTCCTCTTGTCGGATGCTGGGTTCCGGTAGACCCTTAAGGTTCGAACTCTGGGGTGCACACGAAGATTTCTTCCCTACCAATCTACGTCTGATTGTATCGAGAGGATCTAAGCTAAAAATGATGAACAACACAAGGGACACAAGATTTATACTAGTTCGGGCCACCGTTGTGCTGTAATACCCTACTCCAGTGTGTGGTGTGGTGGATTGCCTCTGGGGATGATGATGAACAGTACAAGGGAAGATCAGCCCCGCGAGAGGTGTTCTTGAGCTAGTGCGATGAACTGCTTGGGTGAGTTCGATCGCCTCTCTCTCTAATGAGCGCTCGATCTGTCCCCAAACTGGATCCCTCTCTACTGTGGTGGCTAGTCCTATATATAGAGGCCCTGGGCCTCTTCCCAAATATTGAGCGGGAAGGGCGCCAACATGTCACAACCCTAGAGTTTGTTTGCAAGTAGTTGCATAATCATCCATGCATCATGTCTAATTTTATTGGAAACCTGAAATGGGGTTGATCAAACCCTAGCACTTTAAAATCCAAATAGGCCCGGCTTAAAAAAATGCATTCAATGAACCCAAAATGCTTCCATCAATGTTTGGTGATTTTGGCAAGGCCTTGGGTCCAAACCAAAAATAGTGAACATTTTTGTGAAATATTTTGGGCACTGAACTTAAATCATTATTGTATTTGCGTTTGGAATTATATTCATAATATGTGGAATATATTAAATACCCTGAAACAATTTATGTGCATTTGGCTGGGTCCATTGTGGCAACATAAATATTTTAGTGCAGTTTGGCACTAGTTTTGAATTTTGCTTAGATTTAAAACAGTGGCAAAGATTTAAATAAAAACAAAAAAACAGAAATAGAAAAGGGAAAGAACAGACTCACCCGGGCACTTACTTGGCACTCTAGCCCACCTGGCGGCCCATCTGAACTGGCGGCCGAGCCCACCTCCTCCTCTCTGTCGTCTTCCTCCACCTCGCCCCGAAGCAGCTCGGTGGCGAGCGCCGACGCCACCCGTGCCACCTCCTGCCAGCTAGCTTGCGTGGCGCCGCGGACAGACCCGCGGGAGCCGTCTCGATCGCGCTGACCGCCCCGCCACTCTCCCCCTCGCCTTCCTCTCGCCCTCTCCACCATGGCCGAGACGCCCGCGAGCTCGCTGCCGCTATAGCCGCAACCACCGTGCTCCCCTCGCCTCGCCATTCGGTCCCCTAGCTCTGCCTTGCCTTATCCTTCTTCCACCCCGAGCCACGCCACCGCAGGAGCCCTACGCCACGAGTCATCTTCCCCGAGCATGGTCGCCGGACTCCATCGACGGATTCGTCGCCTTCCAGTCGTCCCCGAGCCAGCTGAGCCTGTCGTCGACCTCACCGTGAGCCCTGGATTATTTCCCCTCACCTCTCCCTCTCTGGTCCGTCCCCTAGCTAGCTGCGTCGCCATGGCCGTAGCTCGCCATCCGCCATGGCCGGTGAGCCCCGTGCTCCCGAGCTCCTGCACTTGCGTTCGTTGCACCGGTGTGCTCCTGGTGACCCCAGGAACCCGTAGAGCCTCTCAGCTCATCTCGCCGTGCCGTGTAATGTCGCACCAAACTCCGCCCGAACTCCGTCCGCTGCCATGAGGTCGCTTCCGGCGAACTCCGGCCACCCCACGCCCTCCCGTTGGTCCCTCTGGATGCGCGCAGGCATGGGCTACCTCCTAGTGCCCTTGGCGCATTAATCCGTTGCCCCTGGCGCAACTCCGACGGCCGCCACTGCGAATTGAGGTCGCCGCTGGCCTAACTCCAGCGACGCTGACGTGGCGTGATTAGATTAGGTCTAATCCACCCACTAATTACCACCGCAATCACTGACACCTGGGCCCCGCTGACTAACTAACCCTGGATTAGCTCCTATTTAGATTAAACTAACCTACGGGCCCCACAGGTCAGTTTGACCTGGCCCCATCACACTTTGACCGACCCCACACATCAGTGTTGACCATGTTGATGTGTTTGTTGACCGGGCCCACCTGTCAGCATCACTAACCAACTCCAGTCACTGACCAGTGGACCCCACTGGTCAAGTTTGACTTGGAGGCGCCCAGTTGACCTGCTGACATCAGGGTGATGTCATGCTGACGTAGTAATGCCTTTGCTGGATTTATTTTTATTCAGAAAATTCCAGAAAATAGTGCTAACTTGTAAACATCATAGAAATTAAACCGTAACTCCAAATGAAATAAGTTATATATGAAAATTGATCAGAAAAATCCAATCTATCCATATGCACTGGTTTCATGCATGTTTAAGCAACTTAAACCTGCTGTTTATATCAAAACATGATAATGCACTTTTTTAAGTCATAATTGAAATTTGAACTTGAACCTTGGGTCAAACTAACTCAAACCCACCTGATTATAGGTGCATTAGCCCAACACACTCATTTTACCATGGCATGATCATGCATCATATTGTGCATTGCATTGATTGTGTTTCCTTCTATGTTGCTGGTATTTGTCCCCTCTCGATAGACATGATACCGACGATGAGATCGATGACACCGATGAAGAACTATACTATCTTCAGAAGTGCCAGGCAAGAAAAACCCCCTTCTTCATTCCGATACAATCCTACTCTCTCGCTCCTGCTCTCTTTTACTACATTAGGACAACAACGATTCATCTGTCACTTGTTGCGGTAGCTGAACCCCTTTATCCTCTGCATGACCTGTCGTTGCCACAGGAAATAGATGAAACCCACTAGCATGAGTAGGAGTTGTTTGAGCCCTGTTGTGCCTACTCATTCATGCTTGTTTGTCATGCCTGCTACTGCTTAGAGTTGAGTCAGGTCTAATTCATCGGGGATGAATCAGAGGTGTGTGAACATGTCCTACTGTGTGTGAGCTAAGTGTGTGAACACGATTTGGTAAAGGTAGCGGTGAGAGGCCATGTAGGAGTACATGGTGGATTGTCTCATTGAAGCCGTCCTCGGGAACTGAGTTCTGTGTTTGTGATCCATGAAACAACTACTACCATGCATTGGGCCCTAAAATATGACCCCACTCGACTTCTTAATCACCCTTATCCTCCGTCCAGGAGTTGCAAGTAGTTTCTGGTGTTCGTAGTATGCTGGAGGCCGTGCGAAGCGCTGACCGGAGGGGTGGGTTGTGATGCGGTAGGCACGTGGCCGGGTATACCGGGCGCCCGTTTGGTGTCGCGGAACCCTGTACACATCGTTCGGGGCTGTATGTCGAAACCTCGTCCGGACTCCCTGCGGATGGAACCTAAATAGGCGATAAACCTGGACTAGAGACTTGAGTGTTTAGGTAGGTCATGGTCTATACCCACGTTGGCTTTCGCTTGAAGTCTGCCGAGCACATGTCGTGTGCAGACGCTAAGTGGTGGAAACAAGTATGTGAAGAAGTACACCCCTGCAGGGTTAACATCATCTATTCGAATAGCCGTGTCCACGGTAAAGGACTTCTGGGTTGCCTATAACAGTTCATAGACAAGTGAAGGTGGATACTCTAAAATACACAAGATAAGCATGAGTGCTATGGATGGCATTCTCGTAGGGAGACGGGAGCGGAACCATAGTGGTGTATTGTTATGGTGAATATGTGGACTCGTGTGCGCCACCTCAAAGAGTTAATTGCAGTCGTAATTTAGGATAGCCACCGAGTCAAAGCTGGCTTGCTGCAATTAAACCCCACCACCCCTTTGTTGATAATGATGCATATGTAGTTAGTTCTGATGTAAGTCTTGCTGGGTACATTTGTACTCATGTTTGCCTATTTTATGTTTTTGCAGAGAGACTTCAGTCTCACTAGTAGTTCCGCGTGAACTTCGACGTTTAGCTTCTTACCTCATCTACAATCTTGTGCCCTCGGCAGGATATGGTAGTTAGTGAGGCTTCTCAGCCTTTTTCATTTGTAGTTGTCTGTACTCAGACATGTTAAGCTTCCGCATGTGCTTTGACTTGTATGCTTTGAATGTTGGGTGATGAGACCTATGTTTGTAATATCTCGCTCCTTGGAGCCTATTGAATAAAATACTTGAGTTGTAGAGTCATGTTGTGATGCCATGTTGTATTTGCACATATCGAGCATATTGTGCGTATGTTATTGAAATGCTTGGTATGTGTGGGATCTGACTATCTAGTTGTTTATCCTTAGTAGCCTCTCTTACCGGGAAATGTCTCATAGTGCTTCCACTGAGTCATGGTAGCTTTCTACTGCTCCGGAACACTTAGGCTGGCCGGCATGTGTCCTTCTTTGTTCCTGTGTCTGTCTCTACAAGGAAATGTCACACAATGAATACCGGAGTCCTGTTAGCCCGCTACAGCCCGGTTTACTGGAGTCCTGCTAGCCCAGTGCTATAGCCTGGATTCACTCGCTGATGACCGACATGTTCGATGCTGGGTCATGTATGCCTGTCCCTGTAAGTTAGTCCCACTTTGGGTTCATGACTAGCCATGTCAGCCCGGGCTCCTTGTCATATGGATGCTAGCGACACTATCATATACGTGTGCCAGAAGGCGCAAACGGTCCCGGGAAAGGTAAGGCGACACCCGTGGGAATACCGTGTGTGAGGCCGCAAAGTGATATGAGGTGTTACATGCTAGATCAATGTGCCATTGAGTCGGGGTCCTGACAGAACAACACCCATTTTGAAGGGGAACATATAGTAAATGTTATCCTGACTAAAGTTGGTCTTCGGCTGCCAAAGGCACTGGCGATGACACCGTCTTGGGCTCCACAGTGACCTCCATCCTACCGCTTCGCTGGTCTTGGTCTCGTTGCACTGAAATGGCAACCTTTGCCTGATGCCTCAGTACTCCGCGTCTGCGCTTGCCCCCTTTGCACCAAAGAGGAAACAAGGACACTGCACAGGCCGGCGCCCGCCTGGTGCCCGCCTGGTCTCGATCGTCATGGCTTGCATCACGAGCACCTCATGAGGTACCCTTCCTTGATCTCTCCGCCTCCTCACGAGCCTACCTGGCGAGGGTGTTCCTGAGGTAGCCTTGCATCGTCTGCCTCGCGAGGCTCGGCCCCTCGTGAGGGTCTTGAATCTTGTGCTGATGAAGATGGGCCATACTGCGCCACCACTTGAGACACGCCACAGGCCGCACACAGGCAAGTCTGGGGACCCCCGTTCCCAGAACGCCGACAGTAGCCCCCGGGCCCAAGGTGCGCTTGGACTTGGCTTAGCAGAGAAGCGAAGGGGCAAGTGCGGAGCGTCGCGGGCCCCATCAGCCTACGGCCTTGGGCGCCGCGTGGCGGTTGATAGGACGTGGGTGTCTCCCCTTCCCCATGCTCCCTCATTATGCGCCTGGCTAGGCGGCCATGAGGCTTGTACACAGTTATCCTCCCTTTGCAGCTTACGCGCTCCTTGTTCCTCTTTCCTCCTCGAGCCTCTGCTTCCGTCTCGAACCCATCTCGAGCTCTTCCCCCTTCCCATTGCCATGGCGCCGATGAAAAAGGATAAGGGGAAGAAACATGCGCCTTCGACCAGCACGTCTCCGGCGGCTGCTCCCGCCGTCGACAAATCGCTCATACTCAACCTGGAGGCCCTGGAGAAGGCCTACTCCGCGCTTGCCTCCAGCTTCAATGAGTGCGGGAAGACGACGGTCTGGCCCGCGTCCCACGCCTCCTTCGACAGGGTCGTCACAGAGGTCCGATTCTTCGCTGACGCCTTGTGGGCAGGCCTGGTTCCCCCCTTTTCCGCCTTCTTCAACGCGGTGTTTTCCCATTACCAGATCCACATGATGCATCTTGGCCCCCAATCTGTTGCTTTGCTTGCTGTCTTCGCCTTCGTCTGCGAGGCCATGGTGGGGATTCCCCCTTCCGTTGCCCTTCTGCGCCACTTCTCTCTGCGCTTGTCTGACCCTTCCTGGTTCTCGGGATGCGTGAGCTTCTAGGCCGTGCCGGAGACGGCCGCCTTGGGGATCGATTTCGGCCTCCCCCCTTCTGCGAGCGGGTTCCGGGAGTGGTGGCTGTATGTGGATGTTGTGGTGCCCAGTCCCCTGCTCGCGCACCCGACGTTGCCTGCCATTCCCAATCCTGGCTAGGGGCACGAGAAGCTCACGAGCCCCCAGCTTGCCTTCACCTGGCATCGCTTAGAGAGGTTGAGGGAGCCCGGGGTGATGGCGCCCCGGGTGGTGAAGGAGTTTCTCCAGCGTCGCATCGCTCCTCTCCAGCGCCATTCCCACCCAATGTGGGATTACTCCGGTCGTCAGGACCGCATGAGGCTCCAGGAAGGGGATCTCACGCCTGAGACACTGAAGAAGGTGCTGCTGGTCCTGACTGGCGACGCCTCTCCTGGCAGCGTCCGTCACGGGGGCGCCCTGTTGTATCTTTGCTCAAATAGGGTTGACTTCATGAAGCAGATGCCCCACTTCGACGAATGGGGCTTGCGCTGGGCTAGCCTCGTGGGCCCTGTGAGAACCCGGTTGCTGTGGTCCTTCCCCCGGCCGCCTGCGCCGACCTTGCCTCAGGAGTTGCTGCAGGGAGGCAAGCATTGGAAGGAGCCGGGGGCCTGATGTCGTGGTGCTGATGTCGTGCGAGGCTCCTGAAGGGTCATCCTCCGGAGCTGATGGTACCCCTCGCGAGGTGGTGGCTGACGAGGGAGCGCGACCTGCTGCTCCCAAGGCCAAAGCCTCCAAGGCCTCGGCAGGCCACCAAGAGATGGCACCTGATCGCTCCACTCAGGCTGGTGCCCTTGATGTAGGCCGTCCCGATGCCTCGGCTCCTATGCCACGCGCCGGCCCTCACGTGGTGAGCTTGGGCCGATTTCCGCATAGATTTTGAGGCCCTTCGCAAGAGGAAGGAGGCTTCCGGTGGTGGTGATCGCCCATACCGCCCGCTGACGCACATGAAGTACTTTGCCATGGACGAGTAAGTCCCTCCTTTTCATAGTTCCTTGCCCGCCTCTCCCTTTGTTGACAGTGGCCTTTCACGATTCCTTCTGATGAGCCTACGGAGCCAGCTGAGGAGCCGCTTCCTCAGGCTTCTCCTACATCACCAACCCCGATCGCCCTGAGTCTGCGCGTCGCTCTTGGTGCGAGCTCGACTGGAGATGCAGGCCGGCTTGCGGCACGCCTTGAACCTGTCGGTGCGCCACTCTTCCATCGTGAGCTATTCTTGGGCACGACCAACTTGCCCCGAGCTCCTCCACTGACCATAGGTGGCGAGTGGCTGAAGTTGGTCTTTGGGTCCTCAGCGGGAGGTGGATCGGCGCCCGGTTGGGTCCCTTGCGGGGCCTGCCCGACGATCGCAGGGGCACCAGCCCCCAGCCCCCTGCCGAGAGGGGGCGAACCACTCCGAGGCCCTCCACCAGCGTCGATGGCGGAGGATGGTGTTGACGACGTGCTTGGGAATGTGCAGGATCGCAACGCTGTCCGCCAAGAGTTCCTCCAGAGGGCAGCCGATGCAGTGAGCCAGCTCGGTGCAGAGCTGGCGGCTGAAGACGCGCGTCTCGTAGCTGAAGGCTTGAGGCTGGTCGAGGAGCGGCGTAAGCTGAAGGCGGCTGTCGGTCTCCCACGCCACCAGCGTGACCTCGAAAACGCCAAGGCAGAGGCATCCCTGGTGGCCTCTCGGGAGGCCCGTTCCCGGTCCCTTGAGGAAGCTCAGGAGGCAGACAAGCAACACGAAGCTATGGAGGAGCGCGCGTGGGAGCTCCAAGACTGGTGCAATTCCTTGGAGCAGCAGGTGGAGCTGCGTCGATCCGCCCTTGCGCTACTGAAGGGGGGCCCGCTGAAGAGGAGGAACTCCGAAGGCGCGAGGAAGCGCTGACGCTGGAGACTGCCGAGTGCAACCTTAATCTGGAGTGGTTGGCGATGAGGGAGCGCCAAGTTGCCCAGGCGGAGGACGACGTTGGCGCGCGGGAGGCCCGGATCCAGGAGGAGATCGACCGTCGCATGCCGGAGGCTCGCGCCGGCCTTGGGCGCGAATATGAAGAGCGGCTGGAGTTGATCAGGGCTGAAGCCGCGGGCAGGACTGCTGCCCTCAGGACGAGGTTGACTGAAGCCACACAGCGAGCCGAGGCCACCGCTACCGCACTAGGCTCTGTGCAGGCTAAGCTGGCCTCCTCCCGCGCCGAACTGCTCCTTCTTCAATGGCGGATTGATGATGCCGAGGCCGCCGCGCAGCGGAATGCGGACGAGATCCGCCAGCGGTAGACGTTGGAACACGTGCACGGCCCTATGCTCCGGACGCTCAGGGAAAGGGCTAACACGGCCTTGGGCAGCATCTACAAGGCTGTCGCCGAGGAGCCGCATGTGACCAACTACGCTGGCAATCTCCAGTTCTTCACTGACGTGGTGACGCATCTGGAGAACTGCTCTGAGAGGTCTTACCAGCTGGTGGAGGAACGGAGCTGCGGCCTGCTCACGTGGGCATTCTCCCGCGTCTTCGGCCATCTCCAGAACCTCAATCCCCACTTCGACTTCGATGCCGCCATCGCCCCAGTGCCTGAGGCCGTCCGACGCGATCTAGCGTGGTGGGTGGAGGACAACATAGATGCGCTCGTCCGAGCCTTCACCTCCGATGACGACGGGGTGATCGTTGCTGCCGATGAAGGCGACGTGGTAAATGGTGGGGCAGGCGGTGCGAACAACGGCGATGAAGAGACTGGTGGCTACGATGACGGTGCCAGCGATGCCTCCGGGGACGTCTTGGGGGCTGCGGAGAGCGATTTGTCCGATTGATCCCGCGCTTCCCCCACTGCTTGCCCTGCGCAGGAAGAGACTTAGGCATGGCCCTACAGGTTGTGAGAGCATTTTTGGGAGGGGAAGCCCCTCATGTAAGAAAATTATTGCCTACGTGTTGTCAAGATTGGCGCCGGATGGGTGCCCGCATGATGCCATGATTGTTGCGATGAGTAGGTTGCCATGGTTTTACCTTCGTCTTGGCGAGCCTTGAGTGGGCCTGCGGTGTCATTCTGAGGGACACATGAGGGTCCCATTTGACCATGCGGCGAGAGCCTGGCTGGAGTGAACACCGGCCGCGGGACGGCGGGCGCGCAGGCCGAGCCTTGCCCTACTCGCGAGGGGCCCGCGAGAGGGAGGCAGCTAGTGTGAATTCCAACTTGAACAGAAATCGGAGCACAAGAAAGCACACGAATAAGACACAACACCCCTTCCCGCATACACAAACACAATTCAATTTCAACTTAGATCCGAAATGAGAGAGCTTGTTCGCACGAAAAAGAAAGCAAGAGAAAATGTCCGTGTCCAGCACCTAGTCTAGTCTTCGATGTCTTCTCACCAGGGCGGAGCTAAGTGCTGCCACTGGGCGGCTCTCCGGAGACTCCGGGGCATGTACAGCCCCAACTTATTATTACGTGAGAGTGTCACGGGCGGCGAGCTTCACAAGCACTGGTCCTTCTTCACAGGTACTGGACTTGCTTCATATCGCCAGATGAGGGCCCCGCCTTGCGCCACCCTTGACCCCACCAACGGCGACCGGAAACCAGGACCACGACGATGGGGAAAAGGGGACGCCAGCGGTTCCCCCGACAACCACAGGTCCTCTGTCGGGGGCAGGCCCTGGGGCACCTCCCCGGTAGAGGGCCTACCTCTGAAGATCACCTTGCTCCGCACGCCATGGGGAGGAGCCTGGCTCCCGACCCCTCTCCTGCTGCCCCCAGTACCTTGCTCCCGAGGGGAAGGAGATCACCGCACTGGGGCAGCCATCCACTGCGGTGACCTGAACCTCCTGCGACCCATGGTTAGCATAAGCCTGCTCCTGAGGAATTAGCGGTACCCGGTAGTTGTCGAGGCTCCCGTGAGGCTCCTGAAAGAGCTCAGTTTCTGGTGCCTCTTCCTCCCAGCCTGACCCGAGGAACGAGCCGTGGTCTTCCTCCAGCGCGTACCCTCGATCCACCATGTGGGGCACATAGGCCTTCGAGGTCACCACCCCAAAGGCCTCGCCGTGGTGCTCTGCACGCCATGCAGTTTGACTTGAAGCTCCATCTTGGGGATGGTAGGGTGGCGGCCCGCTGGGACCAAAGGAAGCAATGTGCATGCTCTCGCTTACCAGGGCGGCACCGGCGCAGCTTGCTGCTCGGCGCTGATGGCCGGGCCGGTGTTGATGAAGCCTTGAGGCGCGCCCGGGAGCGCGTGGGCGCGGATCGGTCCGCCTCGTGATCCTCCCGGGGCCTATGGTGGAAGCTGGACGCAGAATGGGGGAGCCCCCGATGCAGCGGCCTCCAGGAGCTTGGCGACGCGTTCCAGCAGCACGTCGCGGCCGCTTTCCTGCAGTCTGCACCGAAGCAGCTCTCGCGCCACCGTGAGCGCGGCCTTCATATTTGCCTACTCCCGTCGGGTGTGCGGCGCCGTGGCCGCAGCGTGGCTTGAGGCCCTCGTTGCCGATCGTACTTGCCGTGGAGTTAGGGCAGGGGATGCCTAACCGCGCTACCCGCGCCCTGATGTCTACTACACAACCTTCTTCTTGTAGACATTGTTGGGCCTACAAGTGAACAGGTTTGCAGGACAGTAGAAAATTTCCCTCAAGTGGATGACCTAAGGTTTATCAATCCGTAGGAGGCGTAGGATGAAGATGTTCCCTCTCAAACAACCCTGCAACCAAATAACAAAAAGTCTCTTGTGTCCCCAACACACCCAATACAATGGTAAATTGTATAGGTGCACTAGTTCGGCGAAGAGATGGTGATACAAGTGCAATATAGATAGTAGATATAGGGTTTTGTAATCTGAAAATATAAAAACATCAAGGTAACTAATGATAAAAGTAAGCGTAAACGGTATTACAATGATAGGAAACAAGGCATAGGGTTCATACTTTCACTAGTGCAAGTTCTCTCATCAATAATAACATAGATAGATCATATAATAATCCCTCAACATGCAATAAAGTGTCACTCCAAAGCCACTAATAGTGGAGAACAAACATAGAGATTATGGTAGGGTACGAAACCACCTCAAAGTTATTCTTTCGGATCAATCTATTCAAGAGTTCGTACTAGAATAACACCTTAAGAAACAAATCAACCAAAACCATAATGTCACCTAGATACTGCATTGTCACCTCAAGTACCCGTGGGAATGATTATATGATATGCATCACAAAATCTCAGATTCATCCAACCAACGCAAAGTACTTCAAAGAGTGCCCCAAAGTTTCTACTGGAGAGTCAAGAAAACGTGTGCCAACCCCTATGCATAGGTTCATGGGCAGAACCCGCAAGTTGGTCACCTAACCATACATCAAGTGGCACGTGATATCCCATTGTCACCACAGATAAACACGGCAAGACATACATCAAGTGTTCTCAAATAAAGACTCAATCCGATAAGATAACTTCAAGAGGGAAACCCAATTCATCACAAGAGAGTAGAGGGGGGGAGAAACATCATAAGATCCAACTATAATAACAAAGCTCGCGATACATCATGATCGTGTGAAGTCGAGAACACGAGAGAGAGAGAGAGATCAAACACATAGCTACTGGTACCTACCCTCAACCCTGAGGGTGAACTACTCCGTCCTCATCATGGATAGCGTCGGGATGACGAAGATGGCCACCGGTGATGGGTTCCCCCTCCGGCAGGGTGCCGGAACGGGATCCCAATAGGTTTTTGGTGGCTATAGAGGCTTGCGGCGGCAGAACTCCCGATCTATCTTCATATTCGATGTTTTTAGGGTACGTAGGCTTATATAGGCGAAAGAAGTCGGTTGGGAGGTGCTCGAGGGGCCCACGAGACAGGGGGCGCGCCCTACAGGGGGGCACCCTCCTATCTCGTGGCTGCCTTGAGGATCTTCTGACGTGAACTCCAAGTCTCTAGGATCATATTCTTCCAAAAAATCACGCTGCTGAAGGTTTCGTTCCGTTTGGACTCCGTTTGATATTCTTTTTCTTCGAAATACTGAAACGGGAAATAAAACAACAATATGGGTTGGGCCTCCGGTTAATAGGTTAGTCCCAAAAGTAATATAAAAGTGTATAATAAAGCCCATAATCATTCAAAACAGATAATAAAATAGCATGAATGCTTCATAAATTATAGATACGTTGGAGACGTATCAGCATCCCCAAGCTTAATTCCTACTCGTCCTCAGGTAGGTAAATGATAAAGATAGAATTTATGAAGTGTGAATGCTTAGAAGGTGCACAAGTTTCATCAATGATAATTTCAATCACCTTTTCTAGCATGATAATATGTCATAACAATAGTTCATCTCATAAAACTTCTCACGATAAAGTAACAAGCAATTCTCATGTCAAAGCATAGACCATAAACTTTCTTGAAAACTAGCAAACTTCATTCTCAGTCATCAAACAGTTGCAATTCATCTTATTTTCAGGAATAGCAAACTCCACATACTCAACTATCATATAGTCTTCTACAATTGCTAACACTCATGCAATACTAATGGTTATGGAGTTTTAATCGAACACTGAGAAAGATAGGGGCTTGTAGTGTTGCCTCCCAACGTATTCACCTTTGGGTGATGTCAACAATAATAGTTCATGCTAACTTACATCCAATTGGATATATATATCAGGATCACCCCAACACAAAGTGCTTGCCAAAGGATAAAATGAAAAAGGGAAAGGTGAAGATCACCTTGACGCTTGCATGACGTAAAAGATAGGCCCTTCGCAGAGGGAAGCAGAGGTTGTCATGTGCTTTTGGGGTTGGATGCACAAAATCTTAATGCGAATGAACGTCACTTTATATTGCCACTTGTATATGGACCTTTATTATGCAGTCCGTCGCTTTTATTGCTTCCATAGCAAGAGATCGTATAAAGCTATTTTCTTCACACCAAAAGATCATACATATTTAGACAGCAATTTTTATTGCTTGCACCGATGACAACTTACTTGAAGGATCTTACCCAATCCATAGGTAGGTATGGTGGACTCTCATGGCAAAACTGGGTTTAAGGATATTTGGAAGCACAAGTAGTATCTCTACTTGGTGCAAGGAATTTTGGCTAGCATGAGGGGGAAAGGCAAGCTCAACATGTTTGAATGATCCATGACAATATACTTTAACTGAGATGTCGGAAAACATAAACCATTATGTTGTCTTCCTTGTCCAACATCAACTCTTTAGCATGTCATACTTAACGAGTGCTCCCAATTATAAAAGATGTCTAGGATAGTATATTTATATATGAAATCTCTCTTCCTTAAATATTCTTTCATGAACTGTTCAAATGACCAATACAACGCTTGCTGACCTTCAATAAATTTACAACCTCTACTTCTTAGATGTGAAGTCATTACTCCCCATGGGATAAGCAAATGAGGCATATATAATTTCAGATTTATTACATTCAACTCAATCAACCATTTACTCAAAGGATATAAGTGAAGCACACGAGTAAATGACAAACTACTCCAAAAAGACATAAGTGAAGATCAATGAGTAGCTAAATAATTATGTAACTATGCGAAGAATCTCTCTCATTTAAGAATTTCATATCTTGATATTGTATTCAAACAGCATGAAAAACAAAATAAAATGACATTGCAAGGATGGCACAACTCATGAGAAGAAGCAAAAACTTAGGCTCAACCGATACTAACCGATAGTTGTTGGAGAAGAAAGGTGGGATGCCTACCGGGGCATACCCAAGCTTAGATGCTTGAGACTTCTTGAAATAATATCTTGGGGTGCCTTGGGCATCCCCAAGCTTGAACTTTTCTGTCTCCTTAATTCCTCTCATATCATGGTTTCTCTTTTTATCAAAAGCTTCATCCACACCAAACTCAACAAGAACTCGTGAGATAGGTTAGTATAAACCAATGCAAAACCTTATCATTTTCTACTGTAACAAATCACTAAAATTATTATTCAACATTGTATACTAAATACCTCTGCATATTTAATACTCCTATCCTCAAATAGAATCATTAAACAAGCAAACAAATGCAAACAATGCAAACATAACAGTAATCTATCAAAACAGTACAGTCTGTAAAGAATGCAAGAGTATCAATACTTCCCTAACTCCAACAATTATGAAATAAAATTCCCACTGTAGTAAATTTATCAGAGCTCATTATGCAAAATGTTTCAACATTATACCATGCTCTGACTTTTCTAGGGAATTTTTGCAAAAGCGGTAAACTTTGTGTTTTCAAACACCAAAATGTATACTAGCGGAATAAGCATGGCAAAGGCTATCCTTGACTTTTTTTATTGAAAATAAAGATGCAAAACATTATTCTAAATAACATAAAGCAAATACTAACAAGATAAAATGATGCTCCAAGCAAAACACATATCATGTGGTGAATAAAAATATAGCTCCAAGTAAAGTTACCGATGAACAAAGACGAAAGAGGGGATGCCATCCGGGGCATCCCCAAGCTTAGGCTCTTGGTTGTCCTTGAATATTAACTTGGGGTGCCTTGGGCATCCCCAAGCTTTCGCTCTTGCCACTCCTTATTCCATAGTACATCGAATCTTTACCCAAAACTTGAAAACTCCACATAACAGAACTCAATAGAAAACTCGTAAGCTCCGTTAGTATAAGAAAATAAAACCACCACTTAGGTACTGTAATGAACTCATTCTAAATTCATATTGGTGTAATATCTACTGTATTCCAACTTATATATGGTTCATACCACTTAATACTAGCCATAGATTCATCAAAATAAGCAAACAACACATATAAAACAGAATTTGTCAAAAACAGAACAGTCTGTAGTAATCTGTATCAAACGTATACTTCTGGAACTCCAAAAATCCTACCAAACTAGGAAGTCCTAAGCAATTGGTTTACCAATCCAGAGAAAAACGAATCATATCAATATCACGTTTCTGTGAATTAACAAAACTAATATACTGGATGAAAAAGTTTCTGATTCTCAGCAGGATCAACACAACTATCACCGTAAGCTATCCTAAAGGTCTTACTTGGCACTTTATTGAAACAAAAGCTATAAGACATGATTACTACAGTAGCATAATCATGAGAACACACAAAAACAGTAAGGATAAATATTGGGTTGTCTCCCAACAAGCGCTTTTCTTTAATGCCTTTCTAGCTAGGCATGATGATAACAATGATGCTCACCTAAAAGATAAGAATTGAAACATAAAGAGAGCATCATGAAGCATATGACTAGCACATTTAAGTATAACCCACTTCCTATGAATAGAGATTTTGTGAGCAAACAACTTATGGGAACAATAATCAACTAGCATAGGAAGGTAAAACAAGCATAAGTTCAAAACTTGAAGCACATAGAGAGGAAAGTTGATATTATTACAATTCCTACAAGCATATATTTCTCCCTCATAATAATTTTCAGTAGCATCATGAATGAATTCAACAATGTAACCAGCACCTAAAGCATTCTTTTCATGATTTACAAGCATAGAAAATTTGCTACTCTCCACATAAGCAAAATTCTTCTCATTCGGAATAGTAGAGGGAGCAAACTCAACAAAATAATTATCATGTGAGGCATAATCCAATTGAAAACTAAAATCATGATGACAAGTTTCATGGTTATCATTATTCTTAATAGCATACAACTCATCACAACAATCATCATAGATAGTAACTTTGTTCTCATAATCAATTGGAACCTCTTCCGAAATAGTGGAATCATCACTAAATAAAGTTGACACTCTTCCAAATCCACTTTCATGTTCATCACAATAAAATTCAACATCCTCCAAAATAGTTGGATCACTACTTTCTGAAGTTGACACTCTTCGAAACCCACTTTCATCAATATAATCATCATAAATAGGAGGCATGCTATCATCGAAATAATTTTGCTCATCAAAGCTTGGGGGACAAAATATATCATATTCATCAAACATAGCTTCCCCAAGCTTGTGGCTTTGCATATCATTAGCATCATGGATATTCAAGGAATTCATACTAACAACATTGCAATCATGCTCATCATACAAAGATCTAGTGCCAAACATTTTATAGACTTCTTCTTCTAGCACTTGAGCACAATTTTCCATCCCATCATTCTCACGAAAGATATTAAAAAGATGAAGCGTGATAGGCAAACTCAACTCCATTTTTTGTAGTTTTCGTTTATAAGCTAAACTAGTGATAAAACAAGAAACAAAAAGATTCGATTGCAAGATCTAAGGATATACCTTCAAGCACTCACCTTCCCGGCAACGGTGCTAGAAAAGAGCTTAGTTGACGGGGTGTGAGTGAGTACCGCTTACCTAGCCTCCCTGGCAATGGCGCCAGAAAAGAGCTTGATGTCTACTACACAACCTTCTTCTTGTAGACGTTCTTCTTGTAGGCGTTGTTGGTCCTGCAAGTGCACAGGTTTGCAGGACAGTAGCAAATATCCCTCAAGTGGACGACCTAAGGTTTATCAATCCGTAGGAGGCGTAGGATGAAGATGGTCTCTCTCAAACAACCCTCCAACCAAATAACAAAAAGTCTCTTGTGTCCCCAACACACCCAATACAATGGTAAATTGTATAGGTGCACTAGTTCGGCGAAGAGATGGTGATACAAGTGCAATATAGATAGTAGATATAGGTTTTTGTAATCTGAAAATATAAAAACAGCAAGGTAACTAATGATAAAAGTAAGCGTAAACGGTATTGCAATGATAGGAAACAAGGCATAGGGTTCATACTTTCACTACTGCAAGTTCTCTCAACAATAATAACATCGATAGATAATATAACAATCCCTCAACATGCAACAAAGAGTCACTCCAAAGCCACTAATAGCGGATAACAAACGTAGAGATTATGGTAGGGTACGAAACCACCTCAAAGTTATTCTTTCGGATCAACCTATTCTAGAGTTCGTACTAGAATAACACCTTAAGACACAAATCAACCAAAACCCTAATGTCACCTAGATACTCCATTGTCACCTCAAGTATCCGTGGGCATGATTATACGATATGCATCACACAATCTCAGATTCATCCAACCAACATAATGTACTTCAAAGAGTGCCCCGAAGTTTCTACCGGAGAGTCAAGAAAACGTGTGCCAACTCCTATGCATAGGTTCATGGGCGGAACCCGCAAGTTGGTCACCAAAACATACATCAAGTGGCACGTGATATCCCATTGTCACCACAGATAAACACGGCAAGACATACATCAAGTGTTCTCAAATAAAGACTCAATCCGATAAGATAACTTCAAGAGGGAAACTCAATTCATCACAAGAGAGTAGAGCGGGGAGAAACATCATCAGATCCAACTATAATAACAAAGCTCACGATACATCAAGATCATGTGAAGTCGAGAACATGAGAGAAAGAGATCAAACACATAGCTACTGGTACATACCCTCAGCCCCGAGGGTGAACTACTCCCTCCTCATCATGCATAGCGCCGGGATGATGAAGATGGCCATCGGTGATGGGTTCCCCCTCCGGCAGGGTGCTGGACGGGCTCCCAAGAGGTTTTTGGTGGCTACAGCGGCTTGCGGCGGCGGAACTCCCGATCTATCTTCATATTCGATGTTTTTAGGGTACGTAGGCTTATATAGGCAAAAGAAGTCGGTCGAGAGGTGCTCAAGGGGCCCACGAGATAGGGGGCGCGCCCTACAGGGGGGCGCCCTCCTATCTCGTGGCTGCCTCAAGGATCTTCTGACGTGAACTCCAAGTCTCCAGGATCATATTCTTCCAAAAAATAACGCTGCCGAAGGTTTCATTCCATTTGGACTCCGTTTGATGTTCCTTTTCTTCGAAATACTGAAACAGGCAATAAAACAACAATATGGGTTGGGCCTCCGGTTAATAGGTTAGTCCCAAAAGTAATATAAAAGTGTATAATAAAGCCCATAATCATTCAAAATAGATAATAAAATAGCATGAATGCTTCATAAATTATAGATACGTTGGAGACGTATCACGCCCCGCAGTGTTCTGCAGGGCACAGGCAGCCTGAGATGTGGGGTTGAGGTCACCTTGGGCAGGCGGCACGGCATGGGAGGCTATGCCGCCCAGCGGTCGGAGATGGCCGTCGGGTCGCCGGACATGGAGGTGGTGAAGCGGCGGAACATAGGATGGAAGAAGGAAGATTCCGGCGCACCCCTACCTGGCGAGCCAAATGTCGGATGTTGGTTTCCGGCAGACCCTTAATGTTCGAACTCTGGGGTGCGCACGAAGATCTCTCCCCTACCGATCTATGTCCGATTGTCTCAAGAGGATCTAAGCTAAAGACGAGGAACAACACGAGGGACACAAGATTTATACTGGTTCGGGCCACCGTTGTGGTGTAATACCCTACTCCAGTGTGTGGTGTGGTGGATTTCCTCTGGTGCTGATGATGAACAGTACAAGGGAAGATCAGCCTCGCGAGAGGTGTTCTTCAGCTGGTGTGATGAACTGCTTGGGCGAGTTCGATCGCCTCTCTCTCTAATGAGCGCTCGATCTGTCCCCAAACTGGATCCCTCTCTACTGTGGTGGCTAGTCCTATATATAGAGGCCCTGGGCCTCTTCCCAAATATTGAGCGGGAAGGGCGCCAACAACGGCCATTTTGAAGGGGAACATATAGTACAAGTTAGCCTGACTAAAGTTGGTCTTCGGCTGCCAAAGGCATTGGCGATGACACTGTCTTGGGCTCCATGGTGACCTCCATCCTGCCGCTCCGCTGGTCTTGGTCTCGTTGCACTGAAATGGCAACCTTTGCCTGATGCCTTGGTACTCCACGTCTGTGCTTGCCCCCTTTGCACCAAAGAGGAAACAAGGACACTGCACAGGCCATCGCCCGTCTGGCGCCCACCTGGTCTCGATCGTCATGGCTTGCGTCACGAGCACCTCATGAGGTACCCTGCCTTGATCTCTCCGCCTCCTCGCAAGCCTGCCTGGCGAGGCTGTTCCTGAGGTAGCCTTGCGTCGTACGCCCCGCGAGGCTTGGCCCCTCACGAGGGTTTTGAATCTTGTGCTGATGAAGATGGGCCGTACTAGGCCACCACTTGAGCCACACCGCAGGCCGCAGGCAGGTAATTCTGGGGACCCCCGTTCCCAGAACGCCGACACCTCTGCTTGGGGAGCACCTTATCTCTTTGTCGAGAAGAAGGATGGAACTAATCGTTTGGTCAAAGATTACCGACCTATCAACCATGCAACAATTCAAAACAAGTACCCTCTTCCTAGAATGAACGATCTGTATGACCAACTTGCTGGTTCCTCAGTATTCTCTAAACTTAATTTGAGGTTGGGTTACCACCAGATCCGGGTTTGTGAAGAAGATATTCCCAAGACAGCCTTCGTTACTTGATATGGTTCATATGAGTACACCATCATGTCCTTCGACTTGACCAATGCTCGAACGACATTCTCTCGTCTTATGAACTATATATTCGTGGAATACCTCGACAAGTTCGTCGTGGTTTATCTGGATGATATCCTTGTATACTCCAAGAACAAAGAAGAACATGCTGAACACCTTCGACTTGTTCTGGAAAAGCTTCAAGAACATCAACTTTATGCAAGGTATTCTAAATGTGAATTCTGGCTTCCTAAAGTGACCTACCTTGGGAATTTCATCTCCAAAGATGGTATTACCGTCAACCCCGAGCGAGTTCAGGCTATTCTCGATTGGACTCCTCTGGAGAATGTCAAGCAAGTCAGAAGTTTTCTTGAACTCGCCAGCTATTGGCGTTGATTTGTCGAGAACTTCTCAAGATTGCCAAGCCCCTGACTGGTCTGCTTCACAAGGGCATCAAGTTTGATTGGACAACAAAGTGTTAGGAAAGTTTCCAGGCACTCATAGACAAGCTGACTTATGCCTCAGTGCTTGCTCCACCTGATACTAAGAAGGACTTCGTCATTTACTTCGATTATTCACGTCAAGGATTAGGCGGTGTCCTAATGCAAGAGCGCAGAGTGATTGCTTATGCCTCTCGTCAATTGCGTCCTCATGAAGAGAACTACCCAGTTCATGACCTCGAGCTTGCTCCTATCATACATGCACTAAAACAGTGGTGACATTACCTTCTTGGTAATCATTGTGAGATCTTCACCGACCACCAAAGTCTGAAGTACCTGTTTACTCAGCCAGATTTGAACCTCCGTCAGCAGAGATGGATGGAGACCGTAGCAGACTTTGATTTCGGTATTTCCTATACCCCAGGCAAGGCTAATGTAATGGCTGATGCTTGAGCCGCAAGTCATATTGCAACCACCTCCAGGTTCACCAAGTTTAGCCCTCTCTTGTTGAAGAATTCAGAAAGCTGAACCTCCATATTGTTCCTCATGGTGCACTCGCTCCCCCTCCTCCAGAGTGCCGCAAAATGAACCTCCTCGTTGTTCTGCAGGGTTCTCTCAATATCCTGGTTACTAAACTAGATCTCGCGGATATCATCAAGGAGCTGCAGAAATATGACTCTCAAGCCCACAAGATTAAGCGCTACCTCACAGAAGGAAAGCCCTCATTCTTCACTGTTGTTGATGACGGCACTTTGTACTTCAAAGGCCGCCTAGTGGTGCCGTGTAAGGAGAAAAACCTGGATATGACTAAGGAGGTTATGTAAGAAGCTCATGACACTCCGTTGTCCATTCATCCCGGTAGCACCAAGATGTACCAAGACATTCGTCAAAGATTCTGGTGGTCAAACATGAAGCAAGACATTGCTCGCTATGTTGCTGAATGTGACGTTTGCCATCATATCAAAGCAGAACATCAAAGTCCTGCTGGAACTCTGCAACCTATCTCTATTCCTGAATGGAAATAGGACCATGTTGAAATGGACTTTGTCACTGGTTTTCCCAAATCACAGAAAGGTAATGATGCTATTCTTGTCGTCATTGACCGGCTTTCTAAAGTTGCACACTTTCTGTCCGTCAAAGAAACGATCACTGCTAGTCAGCTGGCAACACTCTATATGTCCAGAATTGTTTCACTTCACGGTATTCCGCTGGTAATCAGCTCAGACCGTGGCAGCTTATTCACTTCAAGATTATGGGCAAGTTTCCAAGAAGCTATGGGGACTCATCTATCTTTCAGCACTACCTTTCACCCTCAGTCTCAGGGACAAGTTGAACGCATCAACCAAGTTCTCGAAGACATGCTTCGAGCTTGTGTTATTTCCTTCGGCAAGAAATGGAAGGAATCTCTCCCGCATGCTGAGTTCTCCTACAACAATAGCTATCAAGCTAGTCTGAAGATGGCCCCCTTCGAAGTGTTATATGGACGAAAGTGTCGAACCCCTCTGAACTGGTCAGAATCTGGGAAACGTCCACTCTTCTGTCTGGTTATTATCCAACACGCCGAAGAACAAGTCCATGTCATTCGCGAGAATCTCAAGACTGCTCAGTCATGTCAAAAGAGTCAGTATGACCATCATCATAAGGACATGTTCTATCAACCTGGCAAAAAGGCTTATCTTCAAGTCACACCAATGAAGGGTGCTCACCATTTTGGGATCAAGGGCAAGCTAGCTCCTCGCTATATTGGTCCATTCACTATTCTTGAAAGGCGTGGAAAAGTGTCATACCAGTTGGAGCTTCTGTCGAACCCTTCTTAGGTTCATGATGTGTTCCACGTGTCACAACTCTGCCGCTGCTTCAAGACCCAATTCGAGCAGTGGATTGATATGCCTCCAACGTATCTATAATTTTTGATTGTTCCATGCTATTATATTAGCCGTTTTGGATGTTTATGGGCTTTACTTTACACTTTTATATCATTTTTGGGACTAACCTACTAATCGGAGGCCCAACCTGAATTGCTGTTTTTTTGCCTATTTCAGTGTTTCAAAGAAAAGGAATATCAAAAAGAGTCCAAAGGCAATGAAACCTTCAGGAGCGATCTTTTTGGAACAATCGTGATCCAGGGGACTTGGAGTGGACGTCAAGAAACAAGAGAGGCGGCCAAGAGGGTGCCCAGCGCGCCCCCTACAGGTGGGCGCGTCCCCCACCCTCGTGGGCCCCTCGAGTGTCCATCGACCATTGTACCCCAAAACCATCGGGGAGCACCACGAAAAACTATTTCCACCATCGTAACCTTCTATATCCGCAAGATCCCATCTTGGAGCCTTCATCGGTGCTCCGCTGGAGGGGGAATCAATCACGAAGGGCCTCTATATCATCTCCAAGGCCCTTCCGATGAGTTGTGAGTAGTTTACCACAGACCTTCGGGTCCATAGTTATTAGCTAGATGGCTTCTTCTCTCTCTTGGAATCTCAATACAAAGTTCTACTCGATCTTCTTGGAGATCTATTCGATAACGCTCTTTTGTGGTGTGTTTGTCGAGATCCGATGAATTGTGGGTTTATGATCAAGTTTATCTATGATAAATATTTGAATCTCCTCTGAATTCTTTTATGTGTGATTAAGTTATCTTTGCAAGTCTCTTCGAATTATCAGTTTTGTTTCGCCTACTAGATTGATATTTCTTGCATTGGGAGAAGTGCTTAGCTTTGGGTTCAATCTTGAAGTGTCCTTTCCCAGTGACAGCAGGGGCAGCAAGGCATGTATTGTATTGTTGCCATCGAGGATAAAAAGATGGGGTTTATATCATATTGCATGAGTTTATCCCTCTACATCATGCCATCTTTCTTAATGCGTTACTCTGTTCTTTATGAACTTAATACTCTAGATGCATGCTAGATAGTGGTCGATGTGTGGAGTAATAGTAGTAGATGCAAAATCGTTTCGGTCTACTTGTCACGGACGTGATGCCTATATACATGATCATGCCTAGATAATCTCATAATTATTCGCTTTTCTATCAATTGCTCGACAGTAATTTGTTCACCCACCGTAATACTTATGCTATCTTGAGAGATGCCACTAGTGAAACCTATGGCCCTCGGGTCTATCTTTTATCATATAATCTTTCATTATAATTTTATTTGCATCTTTTACTTTTCCAATCTATATCATAAAAATACCAAAAATATTTATCTTATGATATTATCTCTGTCAGATCTCACTTTCGCAAGTGGCCGTGAAGGGATTGACAACCCCTTTATTGCGTTGGTTGCGAGTTCTTCTTTGTTTGTGTAGGTGTGTGGGACTTTTGAGGAGCCTGTAGGACCTTGAAGTATGTCTAGAGGGGGGGGGTGATTAGACTACTTGACCAATAAAAACTTAACCTTTTCCCAATTTTAGAATTTGGCAGATTTTAGCTACTTTAGGACAAGTCAAGCAATCATCACACAATTCAAGCAAGCATGCAAAGAGTATATAGGCAGCGTCAATTAAAGCATGCAACTTGCAAGAAAGTAAAGGAAGGGTTTGGAGGATTCAAACGCAATTGGAGACACGGATGTTTTTGGCGTGGTTCCGATAGGTGGTGCTATCGTACATCCACGTTGATGGAGACTTCAACCCATGAAGGGTAACGGCTGTGTGAGTCCACGGAGGGCTCCACCCACGAAGGGTCCATGAAGTAGCAACCTTGTCTATCCCACCATGGCCATCGCCCACGAAGGACTTGCCTCACTAGCGGTAGATCTTCATGAAGTAGGTGATCTCCTTGCCCTTACAAACTCCTTGGTTCAACTCCACAATCTTGTCGGAGGCTCCCAAGTGACACCTAGCCAATCTAGGAGACACCACACTCAAAGAAGTAACAAATGGTGCATTGATCATGAACTCCTTGCTCTTGTGCTTCAAATGATAGTCTCCCCAACACTCAACTCTCTCTCATAGGTTTTGGATCTGGTGGAAAGAAGATTTGAGTGGAAAGCAACTTGGGGAAGGCTAGAGATCAAGATTCATGTGGTAGGAATGGAATATCTTTGCCTCAACACATGAGTAGGTAGTTCTCTCTCAGAAAATGTATGCTGGAAGTGTAGGTTCGTTCTGATGGCTCTCTTCTCGAATGAAGAGGAGGTGGAGGGGTATATATAGCCTCCACACAAAATCTAACCGTTACACACAATTTACCAAACTCGGTGGGACCGAATCGTTAAACTCGGTCGGACTGATTTAGTAAACCTAGTGACCGTTAGTGATTTTCGGTGGGACTGACATGCATCTCGGTGAGACCGATTCGGTTAGGGTTAGGGCATAACGTAATCTGGGTAAGACCGATTACACATACTCAGTGAGACCGATTTGGTAATAAGCTTTCCAGAGAGTTGGTCAGGTAAACTCGGTGGGACTGATTTGCACTTTTCGGTGAGACCGAAATGTTACAAAAAGGAAACAGAGAGTTCACATTGCAATCTCAGTGGGACCGATCGCTCAATTCAGTTAGACCGAAACATTACGAAGGGAAACAGAGAGATTACAATCCCATCTCGGTGAGACCGAGATCCCTATCGATAAGACTGATTTGCTTAGGGTTTGTGGCAGTGGCTATGACTTTTGGAATCGGTGGCGCCGGATAGGAAGAATCGGTGTGACCGATTTTGGCTTTGGGTTTAGGTCATTTGTGGATGTGGGAAAGTAGTTGAGGGTTTTGGAGCATATCACAAAGCACATGAAGCAAGAGGCTCATTAAGCAACACCTCATCCCTCCTTGATAGTATTGGCTTTTCCTATAGACTCAATGTGATCTTGGATCACTAAAATATAAAATGAAGAGTCTTGAGCTTTTGAGCTTGAGCCAATCCTTTGTCCTTAGTATTTTGAGGGATCCACTTTCATCATCCATGCCATGCCATTCATTGAGCTTTCCTGAAATAATAATCTTGGAATAGCATTAGCTCAATGAGCTATATGTTGTTATGAATTACCAAAACCACCTAGGGATAGTTGCACTTTCAATCTCCCCCTTTTTGGTAATTGATGACAACATATAGATCAAAGCTTTGACAAATGATAATAAGATTGAATAACATCGTCGCTTTGAGAAGTATGTGATAAGAAAGAGCTCCCCCTAAATTTGTGCATGGGTTAAGATTTTCTTTGGACTGCAAATGCACAATGAATTAGGCTCATGGGTTACTCTTCCATGTCACATACATCTTGGTGGAGCGCTCAAAATAATAAACATTGAATACATGCACTCATCACCAAGCATAGTGAATGATCACATAAGGTAGATAGGATAATATCATCAAACATGCATAAGTGTAGCTTATGATCAAACACATGATCATCAATGTCTCACAAGCACAGTATCTCAACCAAAAGCAAACAAAGTTTGAAAAACCACCAAATAAAGCAAGAGAGAATAAAAGCAACACACTCTCTCTCGAAGCCTATGATCTATACATTTTTCTCCCCCTTTGGCAACAAGTTACCAAAAACTTTATAGAAAATGCATAGTGCTAGATCGACTCTCAGGCTTGATCTTCTGGTGGTTGTGTCCTGATAACTCCAAGGACGAAGGCTTCAGTTGAAGTAGAGGGTGCTGGAGTGGATGCTGGAGTTGGTTGCATTGGAACTGTAGGTGCAGTAGCTGGTGCTGAAGTTGTTGCTCTAGTGTCTGTCACTGGCACTGCAACTGACCTCTGGGCTCTGGGCACTCTGGCAAACACATTGGTGGTAGTCTTGCCCTGCCTCTCCTGCATATCATCCTGCAGCTGCTCTACCACTGACTGAATCTCAGTTACTTTTACATCTAGGTCATGGAATTTGAGTTCCATGATTCTCTCAAGGCTCTCCTGATTCTGAGTGAGGGTGGCCAGTCCTTTCTCAATCCTCAGTGTAGATGCTATCAAGTAACCAAGTTTCTCCTGTTTGGTTTTCAAGAAATATTCAGATGCCTCCTCTTGAGTTGGCATCTTGGCAGCCTTCTCCTTCTTTGCCTTCTCCTTCTTCTCCTGAGCTTGAACTAATTGTGGATCATTTTCATTCATGACAACCTCATTGTCCTCAAAGTCTGGATAAAGTAGAAAATGTTCCTTATCCAACTGATATCTCCCTGTGCCCATATTTGAGTTGATCAATTCCCGAATCTGAGGTGCATATCCACAGCTCCTCTTCTGATCTGCTGCAGTCCTCTTGATTGTTTCAATCATCAGGCTCATGACTTTGAACTTCTGTGGCACATCAAACACATGCAGCATGTTGATGGCATGCCCTCTGATCATGTTATGGTCACCAGACTTGGGCAACAAGGTGTGCCTTAGGATCCAATTGATGGTTGGCAACCCTGACAGCAGAAAGTGAACTGATCCAAACTTGTGAGTCTCTACTGCCTTGTCTGGGATTTCCTTGTACATGTGAGCCATTGAATTGTGATCCATCTTCTTCTTTGCATAAATGTCTAGGTCATCCTCATTTTCCTTGGGGGCATTTATCAGACTTGCCCATTCTTCAACAGTGGACTGGTACCTTGTACCTTCAGACATCCAAACAATTCTACCATCTGGGTAAAAATGTGCTGTGGAGTAGAACTGCATGATAAGCTCATCATTCCAGTGGGTGAACTTCTGTCCAACATAATCAGCAACTCCACAAGCAACAAAGCTTTCTTGCACTCCAGGATAGTGCTGCTCATTGTCCTTGATGTAGGTCCAGTCGACCCACCTCATGTCACAAACTATGGGCTTCTTGTACAACAGAATTGTTTCATAGAAGTCCTGCTGTTCCTTTGTATGGAACCTGTAGTCAACATCAGTTCTTCTTCTTGAAGCATATGGATCTTCCATCCTCCACAGTCTCAGCCCTGAATCCTTCCCGATTCTCATGTCCTCAGCATCATTGTTGTCTGGTATCTTGGGCTTGAGCTTTCTTAAGACTTGACCTTCTTCATCTTCTTCTTCAGCAACATTGGGCACTGGGGCCTTGTTCTTCTCAGCAGCTGGAATACTCCTAGTATTCCTCTTTGGAACTTGCTTGGCCTTGGAGGCAGCTTTGGGTGCATCCTTGGGCTTGGATGTTACAGCCCCTGATCTGATTGCATCACCCATAAGCTTAGGTGCCTTAGGTGCTGGTGCAGCATCCTCTTCCTCTTCTTCAGAATCTCTTCTCATAGAGGGCTTTCCAAGGACCTTGGCAGTTGTGGTTCTAGCTCTCTTTTTTTTCTTGTCTTGAGCCCCATCATCCTCTGACTCAATTATGAATTTCATAGTCTCTACAGTAGGAACTTTCTGAGGTTTGGATGATGTATCTTTCCTTGCAGGTGCCTCTTTGGGTTGAGCCTGAGCTGGCACTTGAGTGGACTTTCTGGCCTTTGGCATTGGTGTCCTCTTGGTAGGAACTTTCTTCTTCAGACCTGGTTTAGTGCTTTGTGCAGAGCCATATTCTTTCTTGAGAACTACCTTCTTGGAAGTAGCCTCATCTTCCTCAGCTTTGTAATCTTCATCCTCTGAATCTGAAGTTCTTTTCCTCCTTTGCCTGGTAGCAGTCTTAGGCAAATTGCTAGGAGTACTTCTGCTCCCTTCATCTGTAGTAGAGGGACTAGTGCCCTCACTCAAGTCCATCTGCTCTTCTGACCTGTTCTGGCTGTCACTCTGATCTGACATACTGCAAAAGCTGACTGCTGACCCTGTGAAGAGTTATAGATGAGATAGAATAGATGAGCATCACAAAATGCAGAGATTTTTGCAATCGAATGATTCAAAAGTTCAGTTTTAGTTTTCCATAGAAAGCATTTCGGCTCAACCGATTTTTAAACTCGGTGATACTGAAGTAGTTTTGGAACCTAAACTGATGATCTCGGTTGGACCGAGTCTCAGTTCGGTGGCACCGAGACTGCTAGGGTTTCATAGAATCCTCAAATCGGTCGCACCGATTAGTAATTCTCGGTCAGACTGAGAGTCACTAGTGCAATGGCATAAGCCAAATCGGTGAGACCGAGTTTTTCAACTCGGTGGGTCCGAGATGGTTTCGGCGGAAACCTAACCCTAAAAATTTGAATATCATCTAATCTATGAATTACTTTGACTGGGTAGAAGAGTCTCAATCGTGGCAAGAATCAATAAGAATACAATGTGCTAGGAATCAGGCGTGGATAGCACAAAGATTGAGTCCATACCCTAACTTGGCGGTGGACTCGCTACGGACGGCGGCGGAGACCAGCGACAGGAGGCTCCTGGCGACGAGGAGATGATCCGGAGACCTCCGATGGCAACGAGCTATTGCGCGGGCGAAGGGTTTCAAAGAAATTTCCAAAATTTTGCCCGTGGCTATATATAGCCTGACCCTGTCGGTGTGACCGAGTGGAACAACTCGGTGGCACCGAGATGCATAACTGTGTACAGTTACAACAAATCGGTGTGACCGAAAAGTTCAAATCGGTTGCACCGAGATTGAAAACTCAGATCAACTTAATGATCTCGGTAGGACCAAAATGGAGGAATCGGTCAGCCCGAGAGTCACAAAGAGGTTTTGGAAGTTTAAGTCTATGACGAATCGGGGACTCTGAGTGCTCCTCACACAGAGTGGTTCGAATCTGACTTGATCAAATTTTGTGATGTAGCATGAATAGGGGTTGAAATGAGAAAAGCATAGATAGCTAAAGAAGGTTCTTAGGCATTCTTGTCCATCCACTTGGCAAAAAGAAAAGAAACCAAACAATCAAAACAACAAGTGGATGTCCTTGAATGAGTAAAAAATATGCACCAACATGCTCACACAATAAAATGGCAAATGAAATATGTGGCAAAGCATGCACAACCAATTCTAGCATCTATCAAACAATTGGCGATGACTAGGTCATCTATATATGAGTATATTGACTTAGGAGTCAAATGAGAACATTTGATCATAGGTCATACTCATCGTTTAAGCTCAAGTGGGGTTACCACTTTTACATAATGCATTGATGTGTTCACACCATTAGAGTTGCTTTGACTCAATTCTTAGAGTTAAGCTCCTCCTAGATGTGAGATCCCCCCTTAGAGGGATGAACTAACCTTGGGTTTTGTCGATGATGACTTCATGTAGGTGTTGAAGATGTGGATGCTCAATGTTGATGTAGATCATTTGGAGCAATCCTTTGGAGTGTGTTGCACTTTCAACTTACCTACATGGGTTAGTCCCACAAGGAACAAACAAGAATATCCATAGACATAGAGTGATGCACACCCAAGATGATGTCCATGAATTCATTAGGTTACCTTGTCCCTTGCCTTTCCAACATGAGGGTTTGTGACTCCTTGAACTAGTGCAAGATGTGAAGTTGATTGCCCTTGTTCTTGCCATAATGATATGAGTGAAGAATGTTGGCGGAGTCACCCTCAAGAACTCTCTAGTTCTTCTTCTTCGGGATCCACATCATCTTGATGGGAATCCTTGGAGTTGTAGTTGTACTTGATGAAGTAGAACTTGATGTAGTCTTGGGAACCCACTTGAAGAAGGCTTTAGGTGCTTCTTCAAATGCATCAATCTCTTCTTGAAGCTTGTCCTTGCCTTTGTTCTTGTGGTCTTGTGGTGGAAGATCATCTTGAGCTTGTGTTCCCTTGAAGGAAGTAGGATCATACTTCTCTTGTCGAGGAACAAACTTTGTCTTGGGGTATTTATCTTCTTCCCACTCAACTCCATTGGCATTGAACTTTCGTTCAAAACCAACACCTTGATTCTTCCGGTGCCTTCCTTGCTTGCGTACAATTTCCTCGAATTGCTTACTCCCGGCAAGGCTCTTGTAAACACCCTTCTCTATAATTCCCTTCAATAAGCTATTTTCTTGCTCAAGATTGAGCTTTTCAAAGCGTAACTTCTCATGAGCCCTTAAAAGTTCTCGATGATCTTCGAAGATAGTTTCATGAGCCAACTTAAGAGTGTTTAGTTCTTTAGTTAGAAGCTCAATCTTCTCGTTATCATTGTCATTCGCTTTATCTTGATTAGCATGATTAATTGACGTTTCATCATGGTATTCATCACTAGAGTTGTCAACAAGTAAATCATCATCCACAAGCAAGTCATCTTCATCACTATTGAAATCAACATACTCAGGATGTGTTACCTTTGGACCTTTGGCCATGAAGAATCTTCCAACACCTTCATTTGGTGAATCAAATATGTCTTAGGAGTTGGTTGATACAAGTGCTAGACCGGCAACACCTTCATCTTGAGTATATTCAGAGTCGGAGTGATAGCTTCTCTCGGAGTGATTGTCGGAGTCGGAGCCGGAAACCCATTCACCAACATAAGCTTGATGTCTTCGTTTTGTGTAGCTCCTTGATGACTTGTCCTTCCTTTCCGAATCCTTGCTTCTCCGTGAGGGTCTTCGTTCATGACGATCATCTCTCCTCCTCCTTTCTCTTGGTGGTGATTCTTCTCTTTTTCTTCTTCTTCTTGGAGAATCTTCTCTTCTTTTGTAGGGTGCCATACACTCATTGGAATAGTGTCCGGGTCTCCCACAATTGTAGCAATTGCGCTCACGACTAGAAGATCTCTTGTCATTGTAAGACCTTGACTTGGAGCTTCTTTCTTTGCTTCTACTCTTGTAGAATTTGTTGAAGTTCTTCACAATTAAGCTCAATTCTTCATTGAAGGTTTGTTTCTCACTTGATGATGTGGGGGCTTCACTTGAGACTTTGTAAGCACCACTTGACTTATTGTGAAGTTCCTCCTTATCCTTGAGTGACATCTCATGAGCAACAATTCTTCCAATGACTTCCGTTGGCTTGAGATCTTTGTAGTTTGGCATCATTTGAATCAACGTGCACACGGTATCATACTTTCCATCCAATGCTCTTAGGATTTTCTTGATGATGAATTTGTCAGTCACCTCTTCACTCCCTAAGCCGGCAATCTCATTTGTGATAAGAGCAAGCCTAGAGTACATTTCAGCGACACCTTCACCATCCTTCATTTTGAACTTGTCAAGCTGACTTTGGAGCACATCCAACTTGGATTCCTTGACGGACTCGATACCTTCATGCATATCAATCAAAGTATCCAAAATTTCCTTTGCATTCTCAAGACGGCTGATTTTGTTGAATTCTTCGGGGCACAATCCGTTGAAGATGATATCACAAGCTTGAGCGTTGTATTGCAGCATCTTCAATTCTTCCGCATTAGCTTCACGGTTTGGTTCTCTCCCATCAAAGAATTCACCTTGCAAGCCAATACAAATAATTGCCCAAACGGCGGGGTTATGTCCAAGAATATGCATTTTCATCTTATGCTTCCAACTAGCAAAATTAGTACCATCAAAGTAAGGACCTCTACAGTGATAATTTCCCTCGCTAGACGCCATACTCTCCTAGGTTGTGAAACCAAGGCTATGACCACCAAAAGCTATGGAAATAAAAGCAAATGGAGACCAAAGTTTTGATACCACTTGTAGGTCCTTGAAGTATGTCTAGAGGGGGGGGGGTGATTAAACTACTTGACCAATAAAAACTTAACCTTTTCCCAATTTTAGAGTTTGGCAGATTTTAGCTACTTTAGGACAAGTCAAGCAGTCATCACACAATTCAAGCAAGCATGCAAACAGTATATAGGCAGCGGAAATTAAAGCATGCAACTTGCAAGAAAGTAAAGGAAGGGTTTGGAGGATTCAAACGCAATTGGAGACACGGATGTTTTTGGCGTGGTTACGATAGGTGGTGCTTTCGTACATCCACGTTGATGGAGACTTCAACCCACGAAGGGTAACGGCTGCAAGAGTCCACGGAGGGCTCCACCCATGAAGGGTCCACGAAGTAGCAACCTTGTCTATCCCACCATGGCCATTGCCCACGAAGGACTTTCCTCACTAGCGGTAGATCTTCACGAAGTAGGCGATCCTCCTTGCCCTTACAAACTCCTTGGTTCAACTCCACAATCTTGTCGGAGGCTCCCAAGTGACACCTAGCCAATCTAGGAGACACCACTCTCCAAGAAGTAACAAATGGTGCGTTGATCATGAACTCCTTGCTCTTGTGCTTCAAATGATAGTCTCCCCAACACTCAACTCTCTCTCATAGGTTTTGGATCTAGTGGAAAGAAGATTTGAGTGGAAAGCAACTTGGGGAAGGCTAGAGATCAAGATTCATGTGGTAGGAATGGAATATCTTGGCCTCAACACATGAGTAGGTAGTTCTCTCTCAGAAAATGTATGCTGGAAGTGTAGGCTCGTTCTGATGGCTCTCTTCTCGAATGAAGAGGAGGTGGAGGGGTATATATAGCCTCCACACAAAATCTAACCGTTACACACAATTTACCAAACTCGGTGGGACCGAATCGTTAAACTCGGTCGGACCAATTTAGTAAACCTAGTGACCGTTAGTGATTTTCGGTGGGACTGGCATGCATCTCGGTAAGACCGATTCGGTTAGGGTTAGGGCATAACGTAATCTCGGTAAGACCGATTACAAAAACTCGGTGAGATCGATTTGGTAATAAGCTTTCCAAAGAGTTGGTCAGGTAAACTCGGTGGGACCGATTTGCTCTTTTCGGTGAGACCGAAATGTTACAAAAAGGAAACAGAGAGTTTACATTGCAATCTCGGTGGGACCGATCGCTCACTTCGGTTAGACCGAAACATTACGAAGGGAAACAGAGAGATTACAACCCCATCTCGGTGAGACCGAGATCCCTATCGGTAAGACCGATTTGCTTAGGGTTTGTGGCAGTGGCTATGACTTTTGGAATCGGTGGCGCGGGATAGGAAGAATCGGTGTGACCGATTTTGGCTTTGGGTTTAGGTCATTTGTGGATGTGGGAAAGTAGTTGAGGGTTTTGGAGCATATCACAAAGCACATGAAGCAAGAGGCTCATTAAGCAACACCTCATTCCTCCTTGATAGTATTGGCTTTTCCTACAGACTCAATGTGATCTTGGATCACTAAAATATAAAATGAAGACTCTTGAGCTTTTGAGCTTGAGCCAATCGTTTGTCCTTAGTATTTTGAGGGATCCACTGTCATCATCCATGCCATGCCATTCATTGAGCTTTCCTAAAATAATAATCTTGGAATAGCATTAGCTCAATGAGCTATATGTTGTTATGAATTACCAAAACCACCTAGGGATAGTTGCACTTTCAGAGCCTCCTACTGGATTGATACCTTGGTTCCCAAAAACCGAGGGAAATACTTACGCTACTATTGCTGCATCACCCTTTCCTCTTCAAGGAAAACCAACACAAGCTCAAGACGTAGCAAGAAGGATTTCTGGCGCCGTTGCCGGGGAGGTCTTCATTCAGGTCAAGACATACCAAGTACCCATCACAAACTCATCTCCCTCGCATTACATTACTTGCCATTTGCCTCTCGTTTTCCTCTCCCCCACTTCACCCTTGCCGTTTTATTCGCCCTCACTTTCCCAATCTCCTCTCTCTTTCGCTTGCCTTTTTGTTTGCTTGTGTGTTGGACTGCTTGTCATGATGGCGCAAGACAATACCAAATTCTGTGATTTTTCCAATACCAATAATAATGATTTCCTTAGTACTCCGATTGCTCCTCTTAATGATGTTGAGTCTTGTGAAATCAATGCTGCTTTGCTGAATCTTGTTATGAAAGATTAATTCTCCGTCCTTCCTAGTGAAGGTGCCGCTACCCATCTAAACAACTTTGTTGATTTGTGTGAGATGCAAAAGAAGAAAGACACGGATAATGATATTGTTAAATTGAAGTTATTTCCATTTTCACTTAGACATCGTGCTAAAGTTTGGATTTTGTCTTTGCCTAAGAATAGTATTGATTCATGGAATAAGTGCAAAGATGCTTTTATCTCTAAGTATTTTCCTCCCGCTAAGATCATCTCTCTTAGGAACGATATTATGAATTTTAAACAACTTGATCATGAGCATGTTGCCCAATCTTGGGAATGAATGAAATTAATGATTCGCAATTGCCCTACTCATGGTCTGAATTTACAGATGATCGTATAAATTTTATGCCGGATTGAATTTTTCTTCTAGAAATCTTTTAGATTCGGCCGCGGGAGGCACGTTTATGGAAACCACCTTGGGAGAAGCTACTAAACTCCTTGATAACATTATGGCTAATTATTCTCAATGGCACACCAAAAGATCTACTAGTAAAAAAGTGCATGCTATAGAAGAAATTAATGTTTTGAGTGGAAAGATGGATGAACTTATGATATTATTTGCTACTAAGAGTGCTTCTATTGATCCCAATGATATGCCTTTGTCTACTTTGATTGAGAATAATAATGAATCTATGGATGTGAATTTGGTTGGTAGGAATAATTTTGGTAACAATGCTTATAGAGGAAACTTTAATCCTAGACCATTCCCTAGTAATTCCTCTAATAATTATGGAAATTCCTACAATAATTCTTATGGTAATTTTAATAAGATTCCCTCTGATTTTGAGAATAGCGTTAAAGAATTTATGATCTCTCAAAAGAATTTTAATGCCCTGCTTGAAGAAAAATTGCTTAAAGTTGATGATTTGGCTAGGAACGTTGATAGACTTTCGCTTGATGTTGATTCTTTGAAACTTAGGTCTACTCCTCCTAAGCATGATATCAATGAGTCTCTCAAAGCTATGAGAATTTCCATTGATGAGTGCAAAGAAAGAACCGCTAGATTGCGTGCTAAGAAAGATTGCTTTGTAAAATCGTGTTCTTCTAGTTTCCATGAAAATAATGATGAAGATCTAAAAGTTATTGATGTGTCTCCTATTAAATCTTTGTTTTGCAATATTAATCTTAATAATGATGGGATTGGAGATGAGTCAACTTTAGTTAAAAGGCGTCCCAATGATTCGGAGTTTTTAGATCTTGATGCTAAATTTGGTAAAAGTGGGATTGGAGATGTCAAGACTTTAAATAGCATTGAACCTACTATCTTGGATTTCAAGTAATTTAATTATGATAATTGTTTATTTAGTAGATTGTATTTCCTTGTTGCAATCAGTTTTGAATTCTCCTCATGCTTATAGTCAAAACAAAGCTTTTACCAAACATATTGTTGATGCCTTGATGCAATATTATGATGAAAAACTTAATTTGGAAGTTTCTATACCTAGAAAACTTAATGATGAGTGGGAACCTAATATAAAGATTAAAACTAAAGATCATGAGTGTTATGCTTTATGTGATTTGGGTGCTAGTGTTTCCACGATTCCGGAAACTTTATGTGATATTCTAGGTTTCCATGATCTTGATGATTGCTCTTTAACTTTGCACCTTGCGGATTCCACCATTAAGAGACCTATGGGAAGGATCAATGATGTTCTTATTGTTGCAAATAGGAATTATGTGCCCATAGATTTTATCATTCTTGACATAGATTGCAATCTTTCATGTCCTATTATTCTTGGTAGACCTTTCCTTAGAATGATTGGTGCAATTATTGATATGAAGGAAGGGAATATTAGATTCCAATTTCCATTAAGGAAAGGCATGGAGCACTTTCCAAGAAAGAGAGTCAAATTACCTTATAAATCTATCATGCGAGCTACTTACGAATTGAGTGCCAAAGATGGCACTACTTAGATCTATCCTCGCTTTTATGCCTAGCTAGGGGCGTTAAACGATAGCGCTAGTTGGGAGGCAACCCAATTTTATTTTATTTTTTGTTTTTGCTTCTGTTTAGTAATAAATTGTTCATCTACCTTCTGTTTAGATGTGTTTTCATGTTTTAATTAGTGTTTGTGCCAAGTAGAACCTATAGGATAACAGATGGTGATAGTTAATTTGATTCTACTGAAAAATAGAAACTTTGAGCGCACGAAAATAATTTTAGTAATTCAAAGGAACAAGATTTTGCGTTGATTCATTTTGCTGTAGATGAACAGACAAATTGCCCAGGATTTCCTATTTTGGTAGGATTTTGAGAGTTCTAGAAGAATTCGAGAGTTACAGATTGCTACAGACTGTTCTGTTTTTGACAGATTCTGCTTTTCGTGTGTTGTTTGCTTATTTTGATGCATCTATGGCTAGTATTAAGTGGTATGAACCATAGAGAAGTTGGAATACATTAGGTTTAACACCAATATAAATAAAGAAAGAGTTCATTAGAGTACCTTATGTGGTGGTTTTTCTTTCTTGCACTAACGGAGGTTATGAGATTTCCTGTTGAGTTTTGTGTTCTGAAGTTTTCAAGTTTTGGATAAAGATTTGATGGACTATGGAATATGGAGTGGAAAGAGCCTAAGATTGGGGATGCCCATGGCACCCCAAGATATTCAAGGATAACCAAAATCCTAAGCTTGTGGATGCCCCGGAAGTCATCCCCTCTTTCGCCTTCATCTATCGGTAAGTTTACTTGGAGCTATATTTTTATTCGCCACATGATATGTGTTTTGCTTGGAGCGTCTTGTATGATTTTAGTCTTTGATTTTTAGTTTACCACAATCATCCTTGCTGTACACACATTTTGGGAGAAACCCACTTGATTGGAATTTATTAGAATACTCGATGTGCTTCACTTATATCTTTTGAGCTAGATAAATTTTGCTCTAGTGCTTCACTTATATCTTTTAGAGCACGTCGATGGATTTATTTTGTAGAAATTTTTAATATCTCATGCTTCACTTATATTATTTTGAGTGTCTCTTAGAACAACATTGTATTTGCTATGGTTATAAAATTGATCCTAGAATGATGAGCATCCAAGTTGGGTATAATAAAAACTATCATAGGAAGTGAATTGGATGCTATGATCAATTTGATACTTGATAATTGTTTTGAGACATGGAGGTGGTGATATTAGAGTCATGCTATTTGGGTGATTATGAATTAAAAGAATGCTTTTGTTGACGTTGGCAAGTCCCGTAGCATGCACATATGGTAAAAGTTATGTAACAAATTTGAAACATGAGGTGTTCTTAGATTGTCATCCTTATGAGTGGCGGTCGGGGACGAGCGATGATCTTTTCCTACCAATCTATTCCCCTAGGAGCATGCACGTAGTGCTTGGTTTTTGATGACTTGTCGATTTTTGCAATAAGTATATGAGTTCTTTATGACTAATGTTGAGTCCATGGATTATATGCACTCTCACCCTTCCATCATTCCTAGCCTCTTCGGTACCGTGCATTGCCCTTTCTCACCTTGAGAGTTGGTGCAAACTTCGCTGGTGCATCCAAACCCCGTGATATGATACGCTCTATCACGCATAAACCTCCTTATATCTTCCTCAAAACAGCCACCATACCTACCTATTATGGCATTTCCATAGCCATTCCGAGATATATTGCCATGCAACTTTCCACCATTTCGTTCATCATCATGACGCAGATCATCATTGTCATATTTCCTTGCATGATCATGTAGTTGACATCGTATTTGTGGCAAAGCCACCATGCATAACTTCTCATACATGTCACTCTTGATTCATTTCCCATCCCGGTACACCGCCGGAGGCATTCATATAGAGTCATATCTTGTTCTAGTTGTAATTCATGAGTTGTAAATAAATAGAAGTGTGATGATCATCATTATTAGAGCACTATCCCCAAATAAAAAAAAGAAAGGACAAATAAAAAAAGGGAGGCCGAAAAAAAAGAGAATAAAAAAGGGGGCAATGTTACTATCCTTTTCCACACTTGTGCTTCAAAGTAGCACCATGTTCTTCATATAGGAAGTCTTTCATGTTGTCACTTTCATATACTAGTGGGAATTTTTCATTATAAGAACTTGGCTTGTATATTCCTACGATGGGCTTCCTCAAAATACCCTAGGTCTTCGTGAGTAAGCAAGTTGGATGCACACCCACTTAGTTTCTTTTGTTGAGCTTTAGTGCATCCGTTGCATGGCAATCCCTACTCCTTATGTTGACATCAATTGATGGGCATCTCCATAGCCCATTGATTATCCTCGTCAATATGAGACTTTCTCCTTTTTTTGTCTTCTCTAGACAACCTCCATCATCATATTCTATTCCACCCATAGTGCTATATCCAAGGCTCATGCTCATGTATTGCGTGAAAGTTGAAAAAAGTTTGAGATTATTTAAGGATGAAACAATTGCTTGGCTTGTCATCGGGGGTGTGCAAGATGGGAGCATTTTTGTGTGACGAAAATGAAGCATAGCCTAACTATATGATTTGGTAGGGATGAACTTTCTTTAGCCATGTTATTTTGAGAAGACATGATTGCTTTGGTTAGTATGCTTGAAGTATTACTATTTCTTATGTCAATATGAAATTTTATTTTGAATCATTTGGATCTGAACATTCATGCCACAATAAAGAAAATTACATTGAGAATTATGCTAGGTAGCATTCCACATCAATTTTTTTGTTTTTATCATTTACCTACTCGATGACGAGCAGGAATTAAGCTTGGGGATGCTTGATACGTCTCCAACGTATCTATAATTTTTGATTGTTCCACGCTATTATATTACCCGTTTTGGATGTTTATGGGCTTTACTTTACACTTTTATATCATTTTTGGGGCTAACCTACTAACCGGAGGCCCGGCCCGAATTGTTGTTTTTTTTGCCTATTTTAGTGTTTCGAAGAAAAGGAATATCAAACGAAATGAAACCTTCAGGAGCGATCTTTTTAGAACAAACGTGATACAGGGGACTTGGAGTGGACGTCAAGAAACAAGCGAGGCGGCCATGAGGGTGCCCGACGCGCCCCCCACAGTTGGGCGCACCCCCACCCTCGGGGGCCCCTCGAGCGTCCATCGACCTAATTCTTCATCCTATATATACCCTTGTACCCCAAAACCATTGGGGAGCACCACGAAAAACTATTTCCACCGCCGTAACCTTCTGTATCCGTGAGATCCCATCTTGGAGCCTTCGTCGTCGCTCCGTCAGAGGGGGAATCGATAACGGAGGGCCTCTACATCATCTCCAAGGTCCTTCCGATGAGTTGTGAGTAGTTTACCACAGACCTTCAGGTCCATAGTTATTAGCTAGATGGCTTCTTCTCTCTCTTTGAATCTCAATACAAAGTTCTCCTCGATCTTCTTGGAGATCTATTCGATGTAACTCTTTTGCGGTGTGTTTGTCGAGATCCGATGAATTGTGGGTTTATGATCAAGTTTATCTATGTGAAATATTTGAATCTCGACTGAATTCTTTTATGTGTGATTAAGTTATCTTTGCAAGTCTCTTCGAATTATCATTTTGGTTTGGCCTACTAGATTGATCTTTCTTGCAATGGGAGAAGTGCTTAGCTTTGGGTTCAATCTTGCGGTGTCCTTTCCCAGTGATAGCAGGGGTAGCAAGGCACATATTGTATTGTTGCCATCGAGGATAAAAAGATGGGGTTTATATCATATTGCATGATTTTATCCCTCTACATCATGTCATCTTTCTTAATGCATTACTTTGTTCTTCATGAACTTAATACTCTAGATGCATGCTGGATAGCGGTCGATGTGTGGATTAATACTAGTAGATGCAGAATCATTTCGGTCTACTTGTCACGGACGTGATGCCTATATACATGATCATGCCTAGATAATATCATAATTATTCACTTTTCTATCAATTGCTCGACAGTAATTTGTTCACCCACCGTAATACTTATGCTATCTTGAGAGAATCCACTAGTGAAACCTATGTCCCCCGGGTCTATCTTTTATCATATAAGCTTTCAATCTACTTTTATTTGTATCTTTTACTTTTCCAATCTATATCATAAAAATACCAAAAATATTAATCTTATCATATTATCTGTATCAGATCTCACTTTCGCAAGTGGACGTGAAGGGATTGACAACCCATTTGTTGTGTTGGTTGCGAGTTCTTGTTTGCTTGTGTAGGTGCGTGGGACTTTTGAGGAGCCTCCTACTGGATTGATACCTTGGTTCTCAAAAACGGAGGGAAATGTTTACGCTACTATTGCTGCATCACCCTTTCCTCTTCAAGGAAAACCAACGCAAGCTCAAGACGTAGCATGGATCATGAAGTGCTCGAGTTGCAACAGGACCTCTCCTATAAAGAGCATCCAGTCCGCATTCTCGACCAAGCTAAACGCCGCACACGTCAGAAGGCGATCAAGTTCCTCAAGGTCCAGTGGTCACATCACTCTGAAGACGAAGCCACTTGGGAACGCGAGGATCGTCTTCGTGAAGAATACCCCGCTTTGTTTCCTCCTACCTCCTAAATCTTGGGACGAGATTTCTTGTAGTGGTGGAGAATTGTAACGCCCGGATAATTGTGTAGCAGTAATCACGCAAATGGTGCCATGTCATCGATTTTTACTGTAAACTCGCGTTGATTCAAGTCAGTTCCAATTGATAGCTTAAAATAAGTAAATAAAAGAAAAAGTGAAAACAAGCAAACAAAAAAACAAAAGCCCCCTGGCCCAACTGTGCAAATCAGCCCAGCTGTCTGGCCCACATCTCCTAGCTTAACTCCCCACCACCCAAAACCCTACCCCTCCCCCGATCCACTTTCTCCCCCACTGTCCCTACATCACCGCCCCCTTCCCCCGTCTGGATCGGGGCAGAGGGCCCCGACCCCTTCGCCACGACGCCTCCGCCCGGTGCCTCCGGCCACCCCTCGCCAGCGCCCGCCTCTCCGCTTGACACCACAACATCTCCGGTGCCCCGCTGCCTGCCCCGTCCCCGCCTCTCCATTGCTGGCCGACCCAGAGCCTCGTCGCCCCCGCTTCCCTCCATCGCTGGTGAGGCCCTTGGCCTCCGCCTCCCCCCTTTCCTCCCATCGTCGCGCACTGTACCACGCCCACTCGCGTCTGTTCTCCAGCGCCACCCCGAACTGCCCCGCCGCGACCCTGCTCAAATGCGCCACCGCTGCACTTCGGCCGCAGCCCCTGCTCACCGTGTCTACGCGCCACGCACGCGCGCGCGAGCCCGCGCCCGCTCTCCCTTGCCCCACGACCATCTCCACCTATGCCCCGCCGCTCCTAGCGCCTGCCTCCATAGCCCACGCCGGCGCCAGGCCGCGCCCACCCCGCGGCCGCCCTCCCCGTCGCTCGCCCATGCCTCTGCGACACTCGCCATGCCGCCCTACTCCGGCCAGCCATGGTGGCCGGCGCCCTCTGGTGGCCTCGTACACCAAACGGGCGCCCACGCCTGGTGCCCGCTACCGCGTGGCCGCGCCCGCCCCGCTAAGGCCCGGGCCTCTGACCAAGGGGCCCCATGGCTCTGTGAAAACAAAAAAATGGAAAAATGTAAAAAAATATTTATAAAATTAATTAATTAGTATTATAATTAATTATCTTAATTAACTATACTTAATTAGCTTAATTAACTTGTTAGTTAAGTTAAACCTGATTGGCTAGGCCCCACTGCCCTGTTTGACCACTCAACGATTAGTGTTGACCGCTGACGTCATGATGGTGCAATAACTCCGTTTTAGAATTGTTAATGTTTTCAAAATAATGTTTAAACTTTAAAAAATCATAAAAAATTAACCGTAACTCGGATGAAAAAGTTTTCTACATGAAAGTTGCTCAGAACGACGAGACGAATCCAGATACGAGGTCCGTTCACCGGCCACACGTCCCTAGCATAGCAAACATTGAACTTTTCCCCTCCGGTTCAACTGTTTGGCAGACATCCGGAACCGGGAAAACTTTCCCGGATGTTTTCCTCCTTCGCTAGTATCACCAAGCATTGCGTTAGAGCACCTCTAGCCCCGCTATTTGTCTTGTTATGCATATGTTTGTGTGTATTTACTATTTCTTCCCCCTCTTCTGTCCGATAGACCCCGAGACCGATGCTGATGTCCTTGTGATCGACTACGTCACCGACAACCCTTCTGCCCTGTCAACGGAGCTTCCAGGCAAGCCCCACCCTTTGATCATCCCGATATCGCCCTTTCCATTCTCTCATGCTTGCATTAGATTTTGCTACTGTAATTGATTGCTCCTATTCTGATGCATAGCCTGCTTTTGTACCTGCTATTGTACCTTACCTGCTTATCCTAAACTGCTTAGTATAGGTTCGTTCGTGATCCATCAGTGACCCCCACCTTGTCCTTGTCGCCCCTGTGTCATCATCGATGACTCGATCAATGTGATCGACGACCAGAGCCCGACACCTCACATCACATCACATCACGCCCTTTTTGTTGCTCGACTTTGCAGAGTTACTATCGAGTGCTGAGGGTGGTACCTCATAATGCACTCCTGATGATGACTCTGTAGTGCAGCTATTCGGTCGTGGTCATCGAGGGTGATTCCTCCTTGACCACTCCCGATACGACTCTGTCGTGCAACCCCTCAAGTGTGAACTTTGAGGGTGGTTCCTCTTATGTTCACCTTGATGATTACATCGAGTGGAATTCACCGAGGGTGATTCTTCAGGTTTTCCCCTTGATGTTTGGACACACGGTTACCCGGACTTTACTTGAGACTATTGTTGAAGTCGGGTCGGCACTGAGGGCTACCCGCGAGTTGATGTGAAAGTCGGGCGGCTCCAGAGAGCACCCGCGAGTTTTCCACGTGGCACGGCCGGGCAGTCTGGGCCCTTGCCGTAAGTCCACGAGACGGGGCGACGGGGTTACATTATCGTGAGTCTCTACTCGTCCCCGCGAGCCCCCAATGCACTAATGGTTTGGGTATTTGTTCTGAGTTGGCCTTTGGCCTTTAGGACTAACCACCACGCGAGAATAGTTATGGGCCTCGACATTGCGGTATCAGCCGAAGCTTTGTCAGACATCTAGTTCGGCATTGCGGCACGGCCTGGTCGGTGCCCCAGTGGAGGTGGCCTGGATCGCCCTGCGCGCAACGATCCGGAGTGCAATGGCTGATGGGCCCAGACCCCGGAGTGCTTAGGATGTAGACCGGCAGGGACCTCTCGGCTGAGCCTAGGTAGGGCTATGACGTGTTGATCTTCAGAGGCTGAGCATTGACCCCAGAAAGGTGTGTCCGGCCAAAGTGATCGAGCGTGTTGGGTAACATGGTGCACCCCTGCAGGGAAGATATATATGTGAATACCGTGTCCACGTTAATGGACCTTTAGACTTATATCCTGATCTTATATAACTAGAAATGGATACTTGAGTTATGTGATGGATATGTGGCTCCGAGATTGCTTTCTCGCAGGGAGTCGAGGAAGGATCTCTGGGCGTTGATGCTACAACATGCTTGTTAAATATTAAAATGCTACTCTTTACTCTTCTACATGCTGCAAGATGCTTGGAGTTGCTTGAAGATGCTAGTTTTCGTTAGGCTAGGCCTTCCCCCCTCTATTCTGGCATTCTGCAGTTCAGTCCACAGATACAAACCTTCCATTTGATACCAATGCATACTTAGTATAGATCTGATGCTTGCGAGTACTTTGGATGAGTACTCATGGTTGCTTTGCTACCCCCTGTTCCCCCCTTCATTCTTCTTTCCGGTTGTTGCAATCAGATGGTGGATCCCTGGAGCCAGATGCCATCGCTGACAGATACTGCTACATGGAGACCGCTGACGACCAGGAGTAGTTAGGAGGTCCCAGGTAGGAGGCCTTGCCTCTTCGATCATGTTGCTTTTGTGTTAGCGTTCTTAAGGCATCCTTGTTTAACTTATGTCTGTGCTCAGGGTTTGTTGCTTTCGCTGACTCTTGTATATTGAGCTTGTATTCGAGCCCTTGAGGTCCCTGACTTGTAATATAAAGCTTGTATTGTTTTATTTGTGTCTAGAGTTGTGTTGTGATATCTTCCTGTGAGTCCCTGATCTTGATCGTACACATTTGTGTGTATGATTAGAGTATGATTGAATATGTGTGTCACATGCATGAGGACACATCCGAGTCCTTTCCTGGATGCGTCGTAGTAGACATCAAAACCGCGGTAGATGTAAGGAAGAGTCAATACTGGCGCGGATGTCATCCTGGTTTTTAACTCGTTGAAGCTCCTTCGAAGTCCTCAGTCCATATAAACTTCTTATCCTTCTTTAGGAGCTCTATCATTGGCTTGGAAATCTTAGAGAATCCTTTGATAAAGTGGCGATAATACCCCGCTAATCCAAGGATACTCCGGATTTCTGAGATTGTCGTGGGTGCGGACCAATCAAGCACATCTTTTACTTGGATCCACGACGAAACCTTCATCTGAGAGAATATGTCCCAGAACTCCCACTTGGTAGAGCCAAAATTCACATTTGCTGAACTTTGCATAAAGCTGATGATCATGAAATCTTTGCAACACCGCTCAGAGATGGTCCTTGTGCTCTTCTTTGCTTTTTGAATAAATGAGGATATCATCGATGAACACCACCACAAACATATCCGAGAAATCTATAAACACCTTATTCATCATATGCATGAAAAAGGTGGGGGCGTTGGTGAGACCGAATGACATAACAGTATACTCATAAAGACCATACCGAGTGGTGAACGCGGTCTTGGGAATATCTTCCTACCTAATTTTGAGTTGATGATATCCGGTCCTCAAATCAATCTTGGAGAATACTTTGGCCCCACTGAGTTGATCAAACAAATGATCAATTCTTGGCAGTGGATACTTGTTCTTGATGGTGACGTCATTCAACTGTCAGTAGTCTACACACATCCGAAGGCTGCCGTCATTTTTTATCCATGAATATAGCAGGTGATCCCCAAGGTGAAGAGCTTGGACGGATGTATCCTTTCTGCAGCATTTCATCGAGCTGTTTCTTTAACTCCACAATTCTAATGAAGGCATCCGATAATATTTCTTATATATCGGTGCAGTCCCTGGCACCAAGTCTATAGCAAACTCCAATTCTCTATTTGGCGGCATTCCCGGCAATTCCTCAGGAAATACATCTGGATACTCGCTGACCGCAGGAATTGATTCCACTTCTTTGGCCACAGCTGAGAATACCATATCCTTCTTGGGTATACTTCTGCAGGCATAAAAACTTGCGATGCGACCTTCCTGATTTACCATGGTCACTTCTCTGGTCGCACAATTGATGCATACTTGGCATTGGGTCAACCAATTCATTCCCAGAATAATGTTCAATTTATCAGATTTAATGACTGTCAAAGCTGTTGGAAACTCGGCTCACTTTATCTCAATTTCCAAATTTCGGCAGACCAGATTACTTCGGAGCACCGATAACGGGGATTGTACCATCATAGTTTTGCCCATAACCAAGCAGCGAAATTTGTTTTGGGCAGCAAAACTCTGCAAAATAAAAGATTGGGAAGCCCCAGAATGAAATAAAATTACTGCAGGTATGCTATTAATAGGGAACATACCAATGACGACTTCCGGGTCTTCTTGGGCTTCGTCAGCGGAGATATGATGGATTTGGCCTTGGATGGCCCTCGGGTCAAAACATGACTCGAGGTGGTTGACTTGTGGACGGTAGGAGGCTATTGGTTTGCCGCACTTGGGACATTGTCTGGTGTAATGTCCGATTTGTTCACAGCTGAAACAGGCGTTGTTGCGCTGACAATCTTGATGCACTGGATTGGCTACAACATTCTTGACTTGAGTAGTGGTCTTGTTGACATTCTGCTGCCGGCTGGGTTTGTACTCCACCGGAGTCTGTTGCCATGTTCGAGTCTTCTGCACTGGTTGCATATCCTTCTTAGGCTCGAATTTGTGCTTGTGATCATTATTTGCGGGCCTGCTGTCGTGCATGAGCTTGTGTTCCCTTTCTGTGATGAGGGCCTTGTTCACTAGAGTTTGGAAGTCCGGAAAATCAAACATGCTGAGAGTGCATCTGAGGTGCTGGTTCAGTCCACCAAGGAATCTGTCGACCTTCCTTTCTTCTGTGGCCACATCATAGAGAGAATACCAGGTCAAATGGTTAAATTTATTCAGGTATTCACTTACTATCATGCTTCCTTGAGTAAGGGCGAGCAATTCGTGCTGCTTGATCTTCATAATTCTGGTGGGTATATGATACTTGCAGAAATGTTACTTGAATTTGGTCCCTGTAATTTCCTCGTCTGCGGGCCACACATCTTTAGCATTATCCCACCATATAGCGGCAGCTCCTTCGAGATAATGTGTTGCAAAAGGAACCTTGTCTCCTTCTTCTGTGCGAGCAATTTCCAGCTTCGTCTCAATGGTCCTTAACCAATCATCGGCTTCCAATGGATCAACAGTTTGACTGAAACTGGGAGGCTTGGTCCTTTGAAAATCTGACAGTTTGGAGTAATGACCATTTTGATTTCCATTTTGTCCAACCATAACTTGCACACTTTTCAGCATCTCCATCATATCATTGTTTCTTCTTTCTTCAAACATTGGCATAATCTGCTCAGTGGAGGGCGGATGTGGCGATGGAGGTGGTGGTGGCTGGTATGGCTCGGGGGAATGTCCTGCTTGCCGGGCGGAGCAACGTACAGGGACATCCTCACAAGCTTGGCTGCTGCTACCTTCCTAGGCCATCCTATTATTCATTTTCCCAATACAAGGCAACCGTGATGAGAAATATCCAAAATGGGAGGAAAAAGCCAGTGACGAACCCAGAAAAACACGGCGAAAAGAAACCAAGGCGAGTAAATAGGTTCCAACATAATTATACATAGACTCAGCATAAAAGGTAACATCATGATGGGTTCACTACCCTCATACATGAAACTAAACATCATGACTCGTACGACTAGATCCATACATCATACTCATGACGAAGATAATATTCTAGCGATCTACTGCTCGGCTGGTGCTGCTGCAGGCTCCTCTCCTGAGCCAGACTCAGACCCTGAACTGATAGTGGAGACCTCTGGATTAAAAGAAATGCGACAACACTGCCTCGAGGACTCTCCCTCAAGGGCAGGTGCGGGATGGGATCTAAGCATGGGAGCTGCAGGAGTAGCAACAAGGGAAGACTACACAGCAGGAGCATTGCGAGGAGTCACTGCCAAAGGGTTGGTGGTACCCTGGGTGGTCGCCGGGGTACTAGAAGTGGGAGGAACGTATGGAGTGAAACCGACAGTGGGTAGAGGGTTCCTATTCTGAGCTGCGGCAAGGGCTATTTGAGCTCGGGTTAACTCTCAACTAACTCATAGATCAAGAGACAGGTGGCAGTGATATATCGAGAAAGGTGGCTAGAAGGACAATCGCACGCTGGATCAATAAGAGGGAAGCGAATACGCCCATTCTTGTGCAGAGATGGGTAGTAGTAAAAACCTGGGTGGGTGTGCATGCGAACCTTGTTGTAGCGCAAGTCTACAAGAGCCTCAATAGCAGCATACTGGACCGCCTGAGATGGTGTCGAAGCAAAACCACCCTTAGAGGAACGAGTGTAAGCGCCGGAAGGGGAACTGTGGTGTAGAGTGACCTCAGCATAATACTCATACAGCGACCCGACCAGCTACTCCTAATACACCTAATACATTGGATCAGCACCCTCCGGATAGAGTCGTCGCCACACCATCTGAAGCAGGTGTGGCAATGTGTACGGAGCTGGATCCGGATGGTACAAGATCGGAATTGGTGCCATTGCACTCACAATCACCATAGGATTAGTAATAACAAAAAAATAAACATGCATGCAATGCAGCAACCAATTTCTATGACTACCGGCACTCAGACGCAACTATCTACCATTTTACTAATGCACTAATGGTCTAGCGTGTCCTACAATCAGCGCGGCTCCGATACCAAGCGTTGTGGCACCCCGGCTCAGAGCAACTGGTTTACCTGGCATTGCCAGCCCAGAGATCTAGTCCTCTGGCAACACACAATATCATGGTACAGAAAAAACCACATTATTGATGCTAGCGGGTACATATGTCTGATATTACATCGAGATAAGAGGCCAAGCGGCACATACGGTGCATCTGAACAATATGTACATTATTTAATGAGCATGAAAGGGCCTTGATCATATCAACTATGTGGCAGTGGAATAACAACGAAGTGAAACTCCATAGTACAGGGACACCGACGTGGACACGATGCTAGACGCGGGACGCTCTCCGATCCGATCAGTCTTGCCTGAAAGTTGGCATGACACGCCAGGTCAGTACATTGAATGTACTTGCAAGCTCACAACAAACATAAGCACAATGACAAACAATATCATGACAATTAATCAGGTTTAATGCAATGCAAGTGATACTACGAATGAAATGAAACCAACAGGTGCACTGAGTCCCTCGGACTCTCTTACCAGACGGGCTACCACGGTAACCGAACGGTGATCATACCCGGATCACAACTGAAGCCAACCACTTGCGATCATCACATGATCCACAAGTCATCATGAAACCAGTGCGACAATAATACCAAGTGTGCAAGATTAATTATAGTTGTTGATCTGTGGTGTGACTTACTACCGAGTTGTGTCCATAACCGAGGACGCGGCTATCGATAGATTAAAATATACTCTGCAGAGGTTAGTGCACTTTACCCACACTACAGAACTCAAGGGCCTCGTACTCCCATTCGGGTGGACCACGGAGTTCCGATGAAACCTTTCCCTTGCCATGACACTCTCCCGGCCACTCTGACTCACTCCCTCTCAGGGCTAGTCATGGGTGGCCTATGCCTACCAACGACATCTTCAGCCACCGTCATGGCTGAACGGTCCCAAACGGGGACAAGGTACCATAAAAAAACAAGCACACAAGGTTATGTTTGCTTACCGGGCTAGGGTAGCGCACGCCCATGACCTTCCCTCGTTGGAGGTACCGGTGAGAGGCATGAAAAAGGACCGAATCAAGACCCCCATAAAGGTAAATGTGGTCGCACTGAAAAGAACCCGATTCAGAGGCACCATGACTTGATCAACTTAATATTCAAGTTGGATTATTTTCATGTTTAACTAGAAAATAAACTCACTACAAGCCATATGATGCCATGATCATGCAACTACCCGATATGCTCAACATGCAACTCATAAGAACGGATCAACATCAAGGAGATAACTTACTTGCACTACTCATCAACAAAACTACTGGTATTACTACACTGGTTATTATCAAACCTCACTTTTAGCCATTTATCTTTAATATGAAAATTGTAACTATCAAATGAAACTACCATTATTTATCAAAGCACTTTTATTAAGCCAAAAACTTTACTCTACTTGATTGAACTACTCCATGCAATCAACCAGTAACTAAAACAAGCATAACAAGCATGACAAGGTAACTAAGCATCAAATCTTAATTATTTAACTATTTTAAATGCATGAAAACTAGCTCAAATTCAAGTAGAAAATCATAGATATTGAGATGACACCATCCAAATGTTATTGTGGCTTGCCTTAGTGCACAGGAGGTTCACACTCCTCCTGGATAGCTTCAAGACAAGTCTCTCCTTCTGAAAATATTTAAAAACCACAAAACAAAATATCAAGAACCACTCTGAAAATCACCAGAAAATCTAGGTAGCAAGGAAAAATCCACAATTTGGTGTGCTTCTAGAGTTTTCTGCAACAAACCAAATGCAAAAAGAATCAACTCATTTGGACTTATAGTCAAGGAGATATTCAAGGTCAAAGTTCTGGTCAAAATATTTGAATTAATTTGAATAAACAGAAAATCCAGGGGGGTGACGTCGATGGCGTAAAGCCAAAAGACGCCTCCACTCGTACCGCTTCGGGTGCGAGTGGAGAGGCTAACAACGGGCCCCGCTGGTCAGTAGAGAGGGGAGGGGGAGAGAAACAGAACGCGGCGGTGTTTCACCGGAGCTCACACCGACAAGGAGGAGTCCTTGGGCCTAACTGGAGGGATAGAAATGGAGAGGGGGCTACGACGCACCTGCCTGTACTCGTGGCACGACGAGAGATGGCTGGAGCTTCTCGCAATCAACCTTGCAAGCGGCAGCGACGATGGGGTCTTGCCGGAGAGGAAGAAGGCGATGACGAGGGGCTGTTCTAGGGGCTCTGCGGCTTCGGGACGGCACCAGAGGGGCTCCAGGGATGCGCCTAGGTAGTTGGTTGGGCTCCAGGAGGTTGGGGACGGGGTGGCTGAGCTACGGGTGTTGACGGCAAGCGCTGGTAGGGCACGGCGGCCAGAGGCCTGCCCGGCTGGGCTGCTGCGTGTGTGTGAAGGTTGGATGGTGCTGTGGGTTGCTCTAGAACGGAGGGGAGGGCTCAATTTATAGCCGGATGGGGAAGGGGGTACTTGTCGCCACCAGAATTCTCTGGAAAACGGCGAGAGGCGACGAGGGGCGTCAGCGAGGGCGCGAGAAACTCAATGATCACATGGAGGCTGTCCACGCTCGCGGACGAGCAGAGGGAGGAGGGGGAGAAGAAGACATGGGCACGGGTGCACAGTGGCTTTTGGCCGTGATGCGCCCGTGCTCGCTGCGGCGTCTCCCACATCGGCGAGCGCCAGGGAGAGGTCAAGGGCGATGAGACAAAAGGGGTGGCACGGTGCGACAGTCGTCGGTGAGCTCTGGCTCGGGCACACGCCGAACAGAGGCACTGGTGCGATGCAGAGCGCGTCGAATGCATGCCAGGCCCCGTGTCCAGAAGCGGTCACTGCCCTAGGATTGCCAAAACAATGCCCAAACGCTGCCAAACCATGTCTGGGCCAAAGTCCACGTAGTGTTAGGTCTAAGAAAGGTGAAAACTCAAACCTAGGCCGACCAGAAGTGACTCAAGCTTGCTCGCAAGTTTCTGGACAGAAACTTGGTCACCTAGTTTGGCTAGCTTCTAGAAGGCCATCAGGGTTGATCTCTTGGGGTTAAGGATTTCTTAGGAGGGTGTTTAAGCTCAAGAAAGATCAGCTCCAAAAGATTAGGGGAAAATGCACTTGCTGTACAAAGTGCATTTTTGGGCCAGAAACGAAAAGATTTTCTGTAGAAAAAATATTACAACAAGTCATGCAATATTTTTAATGAGGGAGGTGGGCCAAGGTTCAAAGAAAAATCAGGAATTATCTCAGGATTTTTGGAGCTATAAAAATTGGGGTTGCTTTGGAGCCCTAATTTGTGAAATGAGGTTTCAAAAATAAAATGAATATTTTCACTTATGAAAAATATTAAATGGGACACTCTAGGGTTTTTAGAAAGAAATGGAGTTGGATGAGATGCAGATGGGTCACTTGCGTGAAAGTCAAGGGCATGCCCAAGTGACAAGTCCCTTTGAATTGATTCTAAAAACTCAAAACCAAGGTAAATGCAAACCAAGTCCAGAAAAAGAGAGAAGGCAAAAATCAGGCTGTCACATCATGGCACCCCTTTCGTTCCGCCATGGTGACCAAATGATTCATAACATGCTCATGTCAACTTTTTTATAAAATTGCATAAAACTTGTATATGTCATCCGCATCATGATAACAACATTTAAAATGTTTAAAATTGTCATTTGCATTAAATTACTAAATAACATGTGGGGATTTACCGGAACTGTTGTTTATTGTTTCCGGCCTCATTGAAACTTGCATAGATAGGTAGTTTAATTATGCTTCACCTCTTGCCATGTTAACCAACATTTAATATTGTTGAGTACATAAACGAGAGTTAACTAAATATTTGAATGTGGTTTGCATATTGAGCTCCACCTAATTTGTAGTATTGTTTGTTGCATTTTGCCATGCCATGTATATTTAAACTAGACATGCATCATACTTGATTATGCATCATGCCATGTTTATGCTTGTTGGTTTACTGATACGTCCATTTTGCATCATGCTTTTATATCCATATTTATTGCATTATGGGTTGTTATTACACATTATATCTCAATACTTATGGCCATTCTCTCTTATTTTACAAGGTTTACCATAAAGAGGGGGAATGCCGGCAGATGGAATTCTGGCTGGAAAAGGAGCAAATATTGGAAACTTATTCTGCATAGCCCCAATAATCCTGAAACTCCATGGAAGTTATTTTTGGAATTAATAAGAATTATTGAGCGAAGAAACTACCCGAGGGGGCCCACAACCAGGCCAGGAGGGTGGGGGGCGCGCCCACCCCTACTTGGCGTGCCCCTGTCTCCTGGGCCCCCTGGTTGCCCTTTGGTGTCCATCTTCTGCTATAAGAAGGCTTTTACCCTGATAAAAAAATCATAAGCAAGCTTACGGGATGAAACTCCGCCGCCATGAGGCAGAACCTTTGCGGAACAAATCTAGGGCTCCGGCGAAGATGTTCTGCCGGGAAACTTCCCTCTGGGAGGGGGAAATCATCACCATCGTCATCACCAACGATCCTCTCATCGAGGGGGGGTCAATCTCCATCAACATCTTCACCAACACCATCTCCTCTCAAAACCCTTGTTCATCTCTTGTATCCAATCTTGTATCAAAACCACAAATTAGTACTTGTGGGTTGCTAGTAGTGTTGATTACTCCTTGTAGTTGATGCTAATTGGTTTACTTGGTGGAAGATCATATTTTCAAATCCTTAATGAATATTATTACTCCTATGATTATGAACATGAATATGCTTTGTGAGTAGTTACGTTTGTTCCTGAGGACATGGGTGAAGTCTTGCTATTAGTATTCATGTGAATTTGGTATTCGTTCGATATTTTGATGAGATGTATGTTGTCTTACCTCTAGTGGTGTTATGTGAATGTCGACTACATGACACTACACCATTATTTGGGCCTAGAGGAAGGCATTGGGAAGTAATAAGAAGATGATGGGTTGCTAGAGTGACAGAAGCTTAAACCCTAGTTTATGCGTTGCTTCGTAAGGGGCTGATTTGGATCCATATGTCTAATGCTGTGGTTAGGTTTACCTTAATACTTCATTTGTAGTTGCAGATGCTTGCAATAGGGGTTAATCATAAGTGGGATGCTTGTCCAAGTAAGGGCAGTACCCAAGCACCGGTCCACCCACATATTAAATTATCAAAGTACGAACGCGAATCATATGAGTGTGATAAAAACTAGCTTGACGATAATTCCCATGTGTCCTCCGGAGCTCTTTTCTCATTATAAGAAATTGTCTAGGCTTGTCCTTTGCTACAAAAAGGATTGGGCCACCTTGCTGCACTTTATTTAGATTCACTGCTTGTTACCCGTTACAATTTATCTTATCACAAAACTATCTGTTACCTACAATTTCAGTGCTTGCAGAGAAAACCTTACTGAAAACCGCTTGTCATTTCCTTCTGCTCCTCGTTGGGTTCGACACTCTTACTTATCAAAAGGACTACGATAGATCCCCTATACTTGTGGGTCATCATTTACCATGTTGTTTGCTTCTTTCTGGTTGTGCTTCTTCTCAATATCCAGTTATGTTGCGATTGTGAGGATTCGTTCGACTACGCTTGCTCGTCTACTTCATGGACTTCAGTCTTCTTCCTAGCGGGATTTCAGGCAAGATGGCCGTCACCTTGGATCTCACTACTATATTTGCTATGCTAGTTGTCTCGATGCTATCACTATGTCATGCTACCCACAACTTGTTTATCAAGCCTCCCAATATGCCATGAAACATCCTCTAACCTTTTCCACCATCCTAGCAAACCATTGTTTGGCTATGTTACCACTTTGCTCAGCCTCTCTTATAGCATTGCTAGTTGCAGGTGCAGTTGCAGGTTGTTCTATGTTGAGACATGGATATTATGGGATATCACAATATCTCTTATTTAACTAAAGCATCTATATACTTGGTAAAGGGTGGAAGGCTCGGCCTTTTTCCTGGTGTTTTGTTCCACTCATGCCGCCCTAGTTTTCGTCATACTAGTGTTATGTTCCTTGAATTTTGCGTTCCTAATGCGGACGGGGTTTATGGGCCCCCCTTGTTTCTTCGTCCAAAGTAAAGCATGCCTGAGGAGATCCAACATTTGTTTTATCATTTGCCTAATAACAACTAAAACTTGCATAGGGACCGGCTAGCACCCGAGGTCTTTTAATCAACCCCCAAGCCAATGCTCGACATGAGTGTTGGTCCACCTACCTAGCAGTCAGTGGTGCTGCCTCGGCGCAACTCGAGGTGTTTGGCTATTTTCCACTTAGCATAGATGGATGAGTCCGTAGATAGAGAGTGTGCGACTCTATACACGGATCTGACTCACCGGGAGATCTCCTTGGGATAGTTTTCCTTTCTTCGAAGAGCTTGTGCATTGGGATTCCGAGGTTACTCAGGGTGTCCCTAGATGGAGGATTGTCTCAGCGGATCGTGAGAGCTTATCATGGGCTAAGTTGGGACACCCTTGCAGGGTTGAAACTTTCGAGAGACATGCCCACGGTTATGTGGCAGATGGGAGTATTTAATATTCGGTTGTAGTGAACATGAAACTAAATCTGAATTAAAATACACCAACCACGTGTGCAACTATGACTGTCTCTTTTTTGAGTGAGTTCGAGAAGAGAACATGATGTTATGTTTGACTCGTAAGTAGTTCAGAATCACTTCTTGATCTTACTAGTTTGCGGCCATTTGCGTAGTTTCTCATCTTATTCTTATACTCGTAAGTTAGCCACCATACAATGCTTAGTGCTGCTGCAACCTCACCACTTATCCATTCCATACCCATTATGCTTTGATCGTCTTGATACCCATGGTAATGGGATTGGTGAGTCCTCCTGGCTCACAGATTACTATAACAACAATTGCATGTACAGCTAATGCGATGATCTGACGTGAGAGCAGTGCTTTCTTGTTTCAGAGTTCTTCTACTTCTTCTTCGATCAAGTGATAGGTTCTGGGTCGGGAGCCTGGGATTAGCAGGGTGGATGTCGTTCTTCTTTTTCGTTTGATTTCAACCTTAGTCGGATCCTGCTCTTCTGTATGATGATTGCTATGTATTGATGAACTGTTCTATTCATGCTGTAGCTTGTGGCGAGTATAAGCCTTTATCTTGTATTCTCATCTATTCAGTACATGGTATGTTGTAATGATATCCACCTTGCTATGCGCTCGAAATGTGGTTGTGCTCAATCATGAGTTCATCACGTGATTGGTAGAGAATCACATTTTGGGCGCTACAAGTAGGCACTGGGAACTTCCTCCATGGGAGCACCACAAAACAGTGGCTCAAGGATGGTGTCAGGTGTGTCCTACATACAATACAAGCTAAATCAGACCAAAGATGCATCTAGTAGTTGCAGATCTATCAAGCACTGGCTAAACCAAATAATCCATCCATAGTTGTAGATCCTCAACCCTGATTGCCAAATTGAGTGCACCCTCACCCAAACCCTAACCTTGATTAATGGCAGAGGGAGAGGGTGATTCTTACCAAGTACTCCATATCCATCAGGTTGCCCCCCATTCTACCGTCATTGGAGTCTCATCACCATCATTCCAAGAAAGCATGCTAGCCGACGACGAGGAACAGAGGTGGTCGGCGATGATCACGAGCTCGGGCAGGGGAGAACAGAGTGAGGGAGAGAGTGGGAGTGAGTGCGCACGAGTGAGAGAGAGTGAGCTGGATCGACCACTTTTCACCTGGTCGGAATGAGTCGCCCTAACGATGGTGACCACGTGCGACGTCAGCTAGGCGCTGATGTGGACCTAGTCCTACCTATGATAAACTCGCTTAAAATGTAACCATTCAGTGACTAGGGTTTTTTGGAATAGCTAACCAATTTTGTAATAGTTTTTTGAAAGATTAAGAAAAGTCATAGTTTTTTGTAGCCATAGCCTGTAGTGTGCTTGTTTTTTTCTATATACTCAAATAGTCAGCACAACCTGTCGTTTTACATGCTCGTTGCTTTGGTTCATACATAGCGTATGGCAGTACTTGTGGTTCTAAATGGCATTTGAACCGTTAATCCACATAGCTGCATAAAAGTATAATCCTAATTTTAGAGTTTTTCTTGTTGTTCTCAACATGTAGGCTTCAATTATTTTTTTAATGTGTAGGAGGACTGCGTGTATTATAAGTACTAAGGTAGAGATAATACAACCAACCAGCAGTCCACATGACACCTGACAACAACATCAAAACCCAAAATTGAAGCAACAAAAACCAAAACTAGAAAAGCAACAACTAGTGGAGAACAATGCTAAAACAGATTTTTAGAACATGAGGCAATAGAGCACTTTATTTCGAACTGCTCCAAAAAGATGCTTAATTTTTTTGAAAATTTGATTTTTTTACATGAATACGCATGCATGTGCTCTAAGTACCTATGAAATTTTGTTCAATAATACGTTGTATTACGCGCTGCACAAAAAAAGATAAAACTTCTGCCCAAAAACACCAAGAAGCAAGCCCCTAATTTTTATGTTTTTTTGTCTTTTTTGTATGTTTTACATGTAAGCATGTATATTGCTGAAATTTGGGCCCAGTATATTGCATTGCTATACACTCATGTACACAAAAATTTGAAAAAATTTGAGCCATAAAAATGGGGTATTTTGAACTTCAAAATAAAGTGCTTCATTGCACCTATGCTCAGAAGTCAAATTTCAAGAACAAAGCTCCCTTCTGCCCATTTTTTAGCATCAACAATGACTTTTTAAATAGTAACACGTGTCTCATTTATATCATAAGGATTATAGTACAAGCCATGTATATACCGACCTGGCAAAACTGAAAAGACAACAAGACGCTAGCCTTTGCACAAAGGAACATCAACCAAGAAGTAAAATTACAGACAAGACTAAAGAATTGTGACGCCCTCGATTCAATCGTACACTAATCATGCACGCAAATGTGTATGATCAAGATCAGGGACTCACGGGAAGATATCACAACACAACTCTAAAAGTAAAATAAGTCATACAAGAATCATATTACAAGCCAGGGGCCTCGAGGGCTCGAATACAAGTGCTCGAACATAAACGAGTCAGTGGAAGCAACAATATCTAAGTATAGACATAAGTTAAACAAGTTTCCATAAGATGGCTAGCACAAACTCGGTTACAGATCAAAAGAGGCGCATGCCTCCTGCCTGGGATCCTCCTAAACTACTCCTCATCGTCGGCGGCCTGAACGTAGTAGTAGGCACCCTCGGTGTAGTAGGGGTCATCATCGACGATGGCATCTGGCTCCTAGGCTCCAACATCTGGTTGCGACATTCGAGAAGAAGAGGAAAAAGGGGAGAAAGAGGGAGCAAAGCAACCGCGAGTACTCATCCAAAGTACTCGCAAGAAAGGATCTACACTACATATGCATGGGTATATGTGTAAAGAGGCAATATCGATGGACTGACCTGCAGAATGCCAGAATAAGAGGGGGATAGCTAGTCCTATCGAATACTATGCTTCTGGCAGCCTCCATCTGCAGCATGTAGAAGGGAGTAGATGGTAAGTTCCTCAAGTATCATCGCATAGCATAATCCTACCCAGCGATCCTCCCCTCGTCGCCCTGTGGGAAAGCGATCACCGGGATGTCTCTGGAACTTTTCTGGGTGTGTTTTATTATCCGATTTTAAGTTGTCATAAGGTCAAGGTACAACTCCGAGTCGTCCTTTTACAGAGGGACACGGCTATTCGAATAGATAAACTTCCTTGCAGGAGTGCACCACATTTCCCAACACGCTCAATCCCTCTGGCCGGACACACTTTCCTGGGTCATGCCTGGTGTCGGAAGATCAACACATCGTAGCCCTACCTAGGCACAACAGAGAGGTCAGCATGACGGTCTAAATCCTATGCACGCAGGGGTCTGGGCCCATTGCCCATTGCACACCTGCACATTGCATACGCGGCTGGTGAGAAGACCTAGCCTCCCTTATACAAGAGCAGGCGTTCCAGTCCAACCCGGCATGCGCCGCTCAGTCGCTGATGTCAAGAAGGCTTGTTTGATACCACAATGTCGAGTGCCCATAACTGTCCCCGCGTAGTTGGTTGGTGCGTTTAGGCCAGTGGCCAGACTCAGATCAAATACCAAGATCTCGTTAAGCATGTTATTATGAAGTAACCGCGAACACCGACCAGGGCCAGGCCCACCCTCTCCTAGGTGGTCGCAACCTTCCCTGTTGCTCCGCCACAAAGTAACCATCAGGGGGCTGTCGGGAACCCAGGCCGATCACTACCTGGATGGAACCACCTGCCCCTTCAGCCCCCATCTCCGAATCACTTGCGGGTACTTTACGACCCGACCCGACTTTAGTCGCCATCTGAGTATTATGTATGTATGTATAGTATATACCCGTGATGACCTCTCGAGTGATCACGGCCCGATAGTATAGCATGGTAGACAGACAAGAATGTAGGGCCACAAATGATAAACTAGCATCCTATACTAAGCATTTAGGATTGCAGGTAAGGTATCAACAACTGTAGCAACAATGACATGCTATGAAATAGAATAGGATTAACCGAAACAGTAACATGCTACACTACTGTAATGCAAGCAGTAGAGGGAAGAATAGGCAATATCTGCTGATCAAGGGGGGGCTTGCCTAGTTGCTCCAGCAAGAACGAGGGGTCATAGTCGATGTAGTCGATCACGGGGGTACCGGCAGCAGTCTCGAGGTCTACCGGAAAGAAGTAACGGAGGGGAAACACAATAAATAACAGAGCAATCAAAGAATCACAAAAGCATAAAATGGCAATATGCGGTGCTAGGGGTGACCTAATGCAGTACTAGGTGATATCGGCAAAGGGGGAAAACATCCGGGAAAGTATCCCCGGTGTTTGGCGCTTTCCGACAGACGGACCGGAGGGGGATGTTTGCATGTTCGCTATGCTAGGGACGTGTGGCGAACGAACGGAATGCGTATTTGGATTCGTCTCTCCGTTCTAAGAAACTTTCATGTACAAAGTTTCTTCATCCGAGTTACGGATTATTTTATATTGATTTTCGAAGTTTTAAACAATATTCAGAAATTTTATTAATACAGATTAAATCAGAAAAGCTATGTGTACACAGTAGAGGCCAGCCAAAGTCTATGACTTGTGGGTCTAGGGGTCCCAGTTGACCCAGTCAACTATTGACTAGTCAACGATGTGAATAGTGCAAGCAGGACCCGCATGTCATTCTCTCTATTTATTTCCACACTATTTTTTTATTTGTACTTAGCAGTGGACCCCGACTGCCATTTCCACAATAGGGTAATTTGAAGGGGGTTAGCTTATAATTATCCTAGCTAATCCTAACCGCACACACGCACACCTACATAGCACGCACACACATAGAACGCACGCACGCACACAGGGCCACTCGGCCATGCCCAAGGCCATGACAGCTGCAATAGCAGCCGGTGGGGTGGGGCGGCGTTTGGTGAGCGGCACCGTAGCGGAGATCCAGTGGTCGCACGTGGAGAAGCTCCGGCGAGCTTCAGCCATGGACGCGGGAGGAGGCACGTGGGCGAGGTGGCTGCAGGGGACGGACGGTGACGACAGTCGTGGGAGGAGTGCGCGGGGCTGTGGCGAGGCCAAGGGGCCGAGCGGCACGCACATAGGGGGCGCCCCGGGCGCGGGTTGGGGCGCCCAGGGGGACTTGCAGCCGCTTGGCCCGGGCGCGCAGTGGAGGTGGGCGATGCCGAGGGAGGCGAGCAGGGTGGCACCAGAATGGGGCCGATGCACGGTGGATGTGAGCGGAGGCGAGGGGTGGCCGGCAAAGTGGGCGCAGGCGGGAACGCGGGCGCGAGCAGGAGCTGCTGCAGCCAGGCGAGCGAGGCAGCGGCTGCGTGGAAGCATCCATCAGCACAATGGCAGGCGGCGCTCAGAAGCAGAGACGAAAGGAGCAGGAAGGCGCGGTGACTCCAAAGGTGGCACAGGCGGTAGCGGCCGCCGGCGAGCGCAGCAGCGAAGGGCGAGGCCGACGCTATGGGCCGCGGGTGCAGGAGCGCGTGACGGCAGCAAAGCAGCATAGAAGCGAGGAGTGGGTGGACGCGAGCTTGGGCACGACCACGGGCGGGCACAGGGTGCGTTGGTGGAGGCGTTAAACGGCGATGGAAAAAGGGGGAGAAGGGGGGGGACAGATGCAGCTCACTGATACGTCTCCAACGTATCTATAATTTTTGATTGTTCCATGCTATTATGTTACCCCTTTTGGATGTTTATGGGCTTTATTTTACACATTTATATCATTTTTGGGACTAACCTACTAACCGAAGGCCCAGCCCGTATTGCTGTTTTTTTTGCCTCTTTCAGTATTTCGAAGAAATAGAATATCAAACGGAGTCCAAACAGAATGAAACCTTCGAGAGCGTGATTTTTGGAACGAACGTGATCCGGAGAACTTGGAGTGCAAGTCAAGAAGCTTACGAGGCGGCCAGGAGACAGGCGGGCGCGCCCACCCCCTCTAGGCGCGCCCCCTATCTCCTGGGCCCCACAGGAGGCCACCGACGTACTTCTTCCTCCTATATATACCTACGTACCCCGAAAACATCCAGGGAGCCAACGAAACACAATTTCCACCACCGTAACCTTCTGTATCCGCGAGATCCCATCTTGGAGCCTTCGCCGGCACTCTGCCGGAGGGGGAACCAACCACAGAGGGCTTCTACATGAACACCATAGCCCCTCCGATGAGTTGTGAGTAGTTTACCACAGGCCTTTGGGTCCATAGTTATTAGCTAGATGGCTTCTTCTCTCTTTTTGGATCTCAATACAATGTTCTCCCCCTCTCTTGTGGAGATCTATTCAATGTAAACTCTTTTTGCGGTGTGTTTGTCGAGATGCGATGAATTGTGGGTTTATGATCAAGTTTATCTATGAGAAATATTTGAATCTCCTCTGAATTCTTTTATGTATGATTGAGTTATCTTTGCAAGTCTTTTCAAATTATCAGTTTGGTTTGGCCTACTAGATTGATCTTTCTTGCCATGGGAGAAGTGCTTAGCTTTTGGTTCAACCTTGCGGTGTCCTTTCCCAGTGATAGCAGGGGCAGCAAGGCACATATTGTATTGTTGCCATCGAGGATAAAAATATGGGGTTTATATCCTATTGCTTGAGTTTATCCCTCTACATCATGTCATCTTTCTTAATGCGTTACTCTGTTCTTTATGAACTTAATACTCTAGATGCAGGCAGGAGTCGGTCGATGTGTGGAGTAATAGTAGTAGATGCAGGCAGGAGTCGGTCTACTTGTCACGTACGTGATGCCTATATACATGATCATGCCTAGATAATCTCATAATTATTCGCTTTTCTATCAATTGCTCGATAGTAATTTGTTCACCCACCATAATACTTATGCTATCTTGAGAGAAGCCACTAGTGAAACCTATGGCCCTCGGGTCTATCTATTATCATATAAGCTTTCTATCTACTTTTATTTGCATCTTTACTTTTTGCATCTATATTATAAAATACTAAAAATATATTTATCTTATCATACTATCTCTATCAGATATCACTATCGCAAGTGGTCGTGAAGGGATTGACAACCCCTTTATTGCGTTGGTTGCGAGTTCTTTGTTTGTTTGTGTAGGTGCGTGGGACTTTTGAGGAGCCTCCTACTGGATTGATACCTTGGTTCTCAAAAACTGAGGGAAATACTTACGCTACTATTGCTGCATCACCCTTTCCTCTTCAAGGAAAACCAACGCAAGCTCAAGATGTAGGAAGAAGGATTTCTGGCGCCGTTGCCAGGGAGGTCTTCGCTCAAGTCAAGACATACCAATTACCCATCACAAACTCATCTCCCTTGCATTTACATTATTTGCCATTTGCCTCTCGTTTTCCTCTCCACCACTTCACCCTTGCCGTTTTATTCGCCCTCTCTTTCCCAATCTCCTCTCTCTTTCGCTTATCTTTTTCTGTTTACTTGTGTGTTGGATTACTTGTTGCCATGGCGCAAGATAATACCAAATTGTGTGATTTCTCCAATACGAATAATAATGATTTCCTTAGTACTCCGGTTGCTCCTCTTAATGATGTCGAGTCTTGTGAAATCAATAGTGCTTTGCTGAATCTTGTTATGAAAGATCAATTCGTTGGCCTTCCTAGTGAAGATGCCGCTACTCATCTAAACAACTTTGTAGATTTGTGTGATATGCAAAAGAAGAAAGATACGGATAATGATATTGTTAAATTGAAGTTATTTCCGTTTTCACTTAGAGATCGTGCTAAAGTTTGGTTTTCGTCTTTGCCTAAAAATAGTATTGATTCTTGGAACAAGTGCAAAGATGCTTTTATCTCTAAGTATTTTCCTACCACTAAGATTATCACTCTTAGGAACAATATTATGAATTTTAAACAACTTGATCATGAGAATGTTGCCCAATCTTGGGAAAGAATGAAATTGATGATTCGTAATTTCCCTACTCATGGTTTGAATTTATGGATGATCATACAAAATTTTTATGCCGGTTTGAACTTTGGTTCTAGATATCTTTTAGATTCGGCCGCGGGAGGCACGTTTATGGAAATCATGTTCGGAGATGATACAGAACTTCTTGATAATATTATGGCAAATTATTCTCAATGGCACACCGAAAGATCTTCTAGTAAAAAAGTGCATGCTATAGAAGAAATCAATGTTTTGAGTGAAAAGATGGATGAACTTATGAAGTTGTTTGCTACTAAAAATACTCCTATTGATCCCAATGATATGCCTTTGTCTACTTTGATTGAGAATAATAATGAATCTATGGATGTGAATTTTGTTGGTAGGAATAGTTTTGGAAACAATGCTTATAGAGGAAACTTTAATTCTAGACCGTTCCCTAGTAATTCCTCTAATAATTATGGAAATTCCTACAATAATTCTTATTGTAATTTTAATAAAGTGCCCTCTAATTTTGAGAATAGTGTGAAAGAATTTATGATTTCTCAAAAGAATTTTAATGCATTGCTTGAAGAAAAATTGCTCAAAGTTGATGATTTGACTAGGAACGTTGATAGACTTTCACTTGATGTTGATTCTCTTAAACTTAGATATTCTCCTCCTAGGCATGATATCAATGAGTCTCTCAAAGCAATGAGAATTTCCATTGATGAGTGCAAGGAAAGAACCGCTAGATTGCGTGCTAAGAAAGATTGCTTTGTAAAGGCGTGTTCTTCTAGTTTCCATGAAAATAATGATGAAGATCTTAAAGTTACTGATGTGTCTCCTATTAGATCTTTGTTTTGCAATATGAATCCTGATAATAATGGGACTGGAGATGAGTCAACTTTAGTTAGAAGGCATCCCAATAATTCGGAGTTTGAGATCTTGATGCTAAATTTGGTAAAAGTGGGATTGGAGAGGTCATGATTTTAAATAGTATTGAACCCACTATCTTGGATTTCAAGGAATTTGATTATGATAATTGTTCTTTAGAAGGTTGTATTTCCTTATTGCAATCCGTTGTTAATTCTTCTCATGCTTATAGTCAAAATAAAGCTTTTACCAAACATATCGTTGATGTCTTGATGCAATCTTATGATGAAAAACTTAATTTGGAAGTTTCTATACCTAGAAAACTTACTGATGAGTGGAAACCTACTATAAATATTAAAATTAAAGATCATGAGTGTTTTTCTTTGTGTGATTTGGGTGCTAGTGTTTCCACGATTCCGAAAACTTTATGTGATATTATAGGTTTCCATGATCTTGATGATTTCTCTTTAAATTTGCACCTTGCGGATTCCACCATTAAAAAGCCAATGGGAAGGATCAACGATGTTCTCATTGTTGCAAATAGAAATTTGGTGCCCATAGATTTTATCGTTCTTGATATAGATTGCAATCTTTCTTGCCCTATTATTCTTGGTAGACCTTTCCTTAGAACGATTGGTGCGATTATTGATATGAAGGAAGGGAATATTAGATTCCAATTTCCATTAAGGAAAGGCATGGAGAAGTTTCCAAGAAAGAAAGTCAAATTACCTTATGAATCTATCCTGCGAGCTACTTATGAATTGAGTGCCAAAGATGGCACTACTTAGATCTATCTTTGCTTTTATGCCTAGCTAGGGGCGTTAAACGATAGCGCTAGTTGGGAGGCAACCCAATTTTATTTGTGTTTTTTGTTTTTGTTCCTGTTTAGTAATAAATTTTGCATCTACCTTCTGTTTAGACGTGTTTTTATCTTTTAATTAGTGTTTGCGCCAAGTAGAACCTATAGGATAACTTATGATGATAGTTGAGTTGATTCTGCTGAAAAACAGAAACTTTGCGCGCATGAAATTAGTTTTGTTAAATCACAGAAATGTGCTTTTGCGTTGATCCTTTTTGCTGCTGATCAGTAGACAAATTTCCCAGGACTTCCTATTTTGGTAGGATTTTAAGAGTTCCATAAGTTTGTGTTAGTTACATATTGCTACAGACTGTTCTGTTTTTGACAGATTCTGTTTTTCGTGTGTTGTTTGCTTATTTTGATGCATCTATGGCTAGTAAAATAGTTTATAAACCATAGAGAAGTTGGAATACAGTAGGTTTAACACCAAAATAAATAAATAATTAGTTCATTACAGTACCTTATGTGGTGGTTTTGTTTTCTTTCACTAACGGAGCTTATAAGATTTCCTATTGAGTTTTGTGTTGTGAAGTTTTCAAGTTTTGGGTAAAGCTTTGATGGACTATGGAATAAGGAGTGGCAAGAGCCTAAGCTTGGGGATGCCCAAGGCCCAAGATATTCAAGAATAGACAAAAGCCTAAGCTTGGGGATGCCCCGGGAAGGCATCCCCTCTTTCGTCTTCGTTCATTGGTAACTTTACTTGGAGCTATATTTTTATTCGCCACATGATATGTGTTTTGCTTGGAGCGTCGTGTATTATATTAGTCTTTGCTTTTTAGTTTACCACAATCATTCTTTCTGTACACACCTTTTGGGAGAAGCCCACTTGATTAGAATTTGCTAGAATACTCTATGTGCTTCACTTATACCCTTTGAGCTTGATAGTTTTTGCTCTAGTGCTTCACTTATATCTTTTAGAGCACGGCGGTGGCTTAATTTTGAAGAAATTGTTAGTCTCTCATGCTTCACTTATATTATTTTGAGAGTCTTTTAGAACAGCATGGTATTTGCTATGGTTACAAATTTGGTCCTAGAATGATGAGCATCCAAGTTGGGTACAATAAAAACTATCATAGAAAGTGCATAAAACACTAGGATCAATTTGATGCTTGATAATTGTTTTGAGATATAAAGGTAGTAATGTTAGGGTCATGCTAGTGGGTAATTATGAAATTGAGAAATACTTTCGTTGAAGTTGGCAAGTCCCGTAGCATGCACGTATGGTAAAAGTTGTGTGACAAATTTGTTGCATGAGGTGCTCTTTTGATTGCCTCCTTATGAGTGGAGGTCGGGATCGCGCGATGGTAAACTCCTACCAACCCTTCCCCTAGGAGCATGCGTAGTAGTACTTTGCTTCGAGGGCAAGTAGACTTTTGCAATAAGTATATGAGTTCTTTATGACTAATGTGAGTCCATGGATATACGCACACTCATCCTTCCACTTTGCTAGCCTCTATTATACCGCGCAACTTTCGCCAGTATCACGAACCCATTATTTACCTTCCTCAAAACAGCCACCATTCCTACCTATTATGACATTTCCATAGCCATTCCGAGATATATTGCCATGCAACTTTCCACCGTTCCGTTTATTGTGACACACTTCATCATTGTCATATTGCTCTTTGCATGATCATGTAGTTGACATCGTATTTGTGGCAAGGCCACCTTCATAATTTTTATACATGTCGCTCTTGATTCATTGCATATCCCGGTACACCGCCGGAGGCATTCATATAGAGTCATATCTTGTTCTAGCTTTGAGTTGTAATTCTTGAGTTGTATATCAATAAAAGTGTGATGATCTTCATTATTAGAGCATTGTCTCAGTGAGGAAAAGTGTGATGAAGACTATGATTCCTCCACAAGTCGGGATGAGACTTCGGACTTTAAAAAGAAAAGAAAAAGAAAAAAGAGAATGGCCAAAAAGAAAAAAAGAGGTAAATGCCAAAGAAAAAAAGAAAAAAAAAGAAAAAAAAGAAAAAGAATAAATAATAAAATGAGAGCAAAAGAGAGAAGGGACAATGCTACTATCTCTTTTTCCACACTTGTGCTTCAAAGTAGCACCATGATCTTCATGATAGAGTGTCTCCTATGTTGTCACTTTCATATACTAAGTGGGAATTTTTCATTATAGAACTTGGCTTGTATATTTCCAATGATGGGCTTCCTCAAAATGCCCTAGGTCTTCGTGAGCAAGCGATTTGGATGCACACCCACTTAGTTTCTTTTGTTGAGCTTTCATATATTTATAGCTCTAGTGCATCTGTTGCATGGCAATCCCTACTCACTCACATTGATATCTATTGATGGGCATCTCCATAGCCCGTTGATACGCCTAGTTGATGTGAGACTATCTTCTCCCTCTTTTTGTCCTCACAACCACCACCATTTACCACCATAGTGCTATGTGCATGGCTTGCGCTCATGTATTGCGTAGGAGTTGAAAAAGCTGAAGCGCGTTAAAAAGAATGAACCAATTGCTTGGCTGAAACCGGGGTTGTGCATGATGGGAGTATTTTGTGTAATGAAAATGAAGCATGGCCAAACTATATGATTTTGTAGGGATAAGCTTTCTTTGGCTATGCTATTTTGATAGGACATGATTATTTGTTAGTATGCTTCGAAGCATTATTATTTTTATGTTTTATAAGCTTTTATCTTGAATCATTTGGATCTGAACATTCATGCCACAATAAAGAAAATTACATTGAGAATTATGCTAGGTAGCATTCCACTTCAAAAATTCTGTTTTTATCATTTACCTACTCGAGGACGAGCAGGAATTAAGCTTGGGGATGCTTGATACGTCTCCAATGTAGCTATAAATTTTGATTGTTCCATGCTATTATATTAACCCTTTTGTATGTTTATGGGCTTTATTTTACACATTTATATAATTTTTGGGACTAACCTACTAACCGGAGGCCCAACCCGTATTGCTGTTTTTTTTCCTATTTCAGTATTTCGAAGAAAAGGAATATCAAACGGAGTCCAAACGGAATGAAACCTTCGGGAGTGTGATTTTTGGAACGAACGTGATCCGGAGAACTTGGAGTGCAAGTCAAGAAGCTTGCGAGGCAGCCAGGAGACAGGAGGGAGGCCCAGCCCCTCTGGGCACGCCCCCTATCTCCTCGGCCCCACAGGCGGACACCGACGTCTTCTTCTCCTATATATACCTACGTACCTCGAAAACATCCAGAGAGCCAACGAAACACAATTTCCACCACCGTAACCTTCTGTATCCGCGAGATCCCATCTTGGAGCCTTCGCCGGCACTCCGCTGGAGGGGGAATCGACCATGGAGGGCCTCTACATGAACACCATAGCCCCTCCGATGAGTTGTGAGTAGTTTACCACATGCCTTTGGGTCCATAGTTATTAGCTAGATGGCTTCTTCTCTCTTTTTGGATCTCAATACAATGTTCTCCCCCTCTCTTGTGGAGATCTATTCGATGTAAACTCTTTTTGCGGTGTGTTTGTCGAGATCCGATGAATCGTGGGTTTATGATCAAGTTTATCTATGAGAAATATTTGAATCTCCTCTGAATTCTTTTATGTATGATTGAGTTATCTTTGCAAGTCTCTTCGAATTATCAGTTTGGTTTGGCCTACTAGATTGATCTTTCTTGCCATGGGAGAAGTGCTTAGCTTTGGGTTCAATCTTGCGGTGTCCTTTCCCAGTGATAGCAGGGGCAGCAAGGCACATATTGTATTGTCGCCATCGAGGATAAAAAGATGGGGTTTATATCATATTGCTTGAGTTTATCCCTCTACATCATGTCATCTTTCTTAATGCGTTATTCTGTTCTTTATGAACTTAATACTCTAGATGCTGGCAGGAGTCGGTCGATGGGTGGAGTAATAGTAGTAGATGCATGTAGGAGTCGGTCTACTTGTCATGGACGTGACGCCTATATACATGATCATGCCTAGATAATCTCATAATTATTTGCTTTTCTATCAATTGCTCGACAGTAATTTGCTCACCCACCATAATACTTATGCTATCTTGAGAGAAGCCACTAGTGAAACCTATGGCCCCCGGGTCTATCTTTTATCATATAAGCTTTCAATCTACTTTTATTTGCATCTTTACTTTTTGCATCTATATTATAAAATACCAAAAATATATTTATCTTATCATACTATCTCTATCAGATCTCACTATTGCAAGTGGCCATGAAGGGATTGTCAACCCCTTTATTGCGTTGGTTGCGAGTTCTTTGTTTGTTTGTGTAGGTGCGTGGGACTTTTGAGGAGCCTCCTACTAGATTGATACCTTGGTTCTCAAAAACTGAGGGAAATTCTTATGCTACTATTGCTGCATCACCCTTTCCTCTTCATGGAAAACCAACGCAGGCTCAAGACGTAGCACTCACCGAGAGAAAGGTCAGAGACGTGCTCGGGTGGTTCGAGGATGTGCGGTGGCGCGGATCCAACGGAGGCAGCGGTGTCCAAAGACGATGAAGCCGCCTGACCCACGCGATGCAGGGACTCCGGGCTCGAGGTCGTGGACGAAGAGAAAGCAACAGATGATGGCGATTCTCCTGGCGCATTCCTAGACGACGGGGAGGTCAGTGGTTGCGACAATGACGATGGCCATGGAGTGGTGGTTTCTGGTGTGTGTTTGCGGCGAAGAGAATAAGCGAGGGGGAGAGGGAATGATGCTAGGGTTATGTTCAGGGGCTCGGATGTGACCTTATCCACGGAGGGAAAGACGAGGGATGGCCGTCACGGCGGCATTGCCGACCAGGGAGGTGTAGATGGCCGCCACGCCCTCCCCATGCGTCCTGTAGCGTGGGGAGGGAGAGGAGGTGGGGTGGTGGGCCTCCCAGCCCCCACATGGGCCTCTTTTCTTTTAATTAATTGCTTCATTTCTCTTTTTTTGCTTTTGCTTTTGTTTTATTTAATTTTATCTATTGCAATTATGTTAGGCGCTAAACGACACTAGTTCTATATGTTATTTCACACATAACTCAACAAATATTTTTGGGGGTTACGCACAAAGTTTCACTTGATTTGGAAAAGTTAAATTAATTGTTTTTAAGGCCATTTTAGTTGATGATGGACCACTTTATTATTTTCTATGGATTACTAGGTGAGCCAAATGATGTTTGTTTCTACATGTTAATTCCTTAGTGAATATTTTCAATCCAACGAACATTTTTTTTACCGTTAGAAGAAATAATAATTTGACTTGTATTTTAAATTAATTGGCTTGGATTTAGCAAGGGGCAATTTGGCTTCGTCAAATGTGATGACATGGCACCATTAGCAGGAGATTACTGTAGCATGATCATCGGGGTGTTACAAATCTCCTCCACTACAAGAAATCTCGTCCCGAGATTTAAGTGGTAGGGTTGGCGGGCAAGAATTGGTTACTAAACTCTAATGAGTCTTCTTATTCTTGATTGCTCTTCTAGAAGAGGTTGATCCATTACGTTGATGTCTCCATTTCTCTTGTTCAGGTCATCTTGATGAAGTCGGCATCCTTTCTTTGGGAACTCCATCGTACATACTAAGGACAAGGGGTAACTTCGGAAGAATGGACCGCTACAATGGTGCTTATGTGGTAGATAACATCAGGAAAGGTGGCAGGAAGTAACTCTTGAATTGAAACTTAAGAAACTATTGAGAGCAAAGTAAGAAGGTGTAAAATAGAAGTTCCAAGCGCATAGGCAATCGTTTGTTGCCTAAAACAAAGTGTGAAAGGGGTTCAGAGAAATGGGAATAAGTATTTCGTCTGATACCAGAAAAGGTCACTAGGCAGGTGGCCCGCGAATTACATACAAGGCCACGTGTGAGGAACAACCTTGGGAACGGGGGGCGTACAGGAGAGCCAGGTTTTGATCCTGTGGAACTGTGGGTTATGGGCCCACCATGTGGTTAAGAGTAGAAAGGGTGATGATAGCTTGCATGGTCATGATAGCAAGGCACGTCAAAGAAGAGACTGTCAGTTATGTCGGGAACAACTTCTGTACCAAGGGCGAGGGACGAAGGGAACCATTTTCCTGCTCGTTGAAACGAGGTGGACCTATAGGAAAAGTTCTCATACATCGGTGGTTACCGGAATGTCATCAACAGTAGTAACAGGGTCTTACTGATAGAGTTGCACACCGAGGTGTTTGCATAAGCAGGAAAATGTTACTGCTTAGACCATATACTCCCTCCGTTCCTAAATATTTGTCTTTTTAGAGATTTCAAACGAATTACCACATACGGATGTATATAGACATATTTTAGACTGTAGATTCACTCATTTTTCTCCGTATGTAGTCACTTGTTGAAATCTCTAAAAATACAAATATTTAGGAACATAGGGAGTAGATCACAAGGAAGGTTAAACAAATAAATGGAAAGGAAAATGTGATCATCAGATTAAATAGAACAATGGAAAGGAAAATGTGCTTAAACACTTATTCTAGGGGTTACATTCTTCCCAAGGATAAGCAGAGCATGATATCCCTGATAGGGTCGAAAGTAGAAAACCGTTTATGTAATGGGAGAGGAATTTCATGACATTACCCATACAACGGTGTTAGGATAATTGATAAAGAAAATTTAGCATTGTGATTCAAATGTTCTTATTGAAGATCGGAGTACCACAGACATGCTTCGAGATAGCATTGACATGGTCTTCAAGCAAAGGTCAGACTTTGGATACACAAGGATCCATCAGGAACAACTTATGGAATAAGTCTTACAATTTTCTCATGGAAGAATGGATAACCTTGCTAAAAAGGAAACTATAACAATAGGTCCTCCGGCCAGGTGTGCTAGGCATGCCATCACCTTACCGGGTCATATAAGGACCAATGTTATAACTCTTGGAAAAGTGTTCCAACCATCATATCTGACCGAGATTGAGATCTGATTGGTGCTATGATACATCAGACTCAGGATTGCTGAGAAGAAAAAGGTGCGACACAAATTGATGATATGTCATTGTAAGATTCTCGGGAAATGAACTATGAAGTGAGTTCCGAAACAAGAGTTCATCATTAAACCAAGGAGAGGATGAGGAGGTGGTTGGTGGACTCAGCGACAATTCATCGAGATTACCAACAAGACGGATTCCACAATTATGTGAACAATGAGATAACATTTGTCAGATCAAATGATATAATGATGTATGCTCGAGGAAAACATACACAATTACACATTGGTTGAAAGGTGCACCCGAAATATGGGATTAGGTAGCATGATCAATGTTAATGGTGGTTCAATAACCAATAGTCTAAGAATGAAGTATCGACCATTAACTTCAAATCAATAGGGTTGCTAGGAGTACAGAATCCAAGCATCACCGTTCAAGCTTGTTGTTCAAGGAGAAATGATATGACGAGGAAAATTGACATAAGCTTAGCTCATCATCAAAAATTGTGCTCCGGGAATAAGGACCAGGTAGCATAGTTAAAATTGGCACATTAATGATGTAGCCGATAAGGCTAGGAATGACCTGATGGAGTATTAAACTTCTCAACAACAGAGTACTAAGAGTATTGAATCATAGTTTTCATTCGATTCAGTAATCGATGTTCTCGGTTGACAACAACCCAGAACCCGTGGAGTGACTATGATGGGGAAAGGTACTACTTCATCAGAAATTCATAAGATGTAGTGCAATGGGTTGATATCTTCGAGATACCAGGGGGTAATACTCGAAGGTGGATCAAAAAATAAACTTAATTGGAGCATTGACTTGCGATAGAAGATACTTTAATCTTGTCAAAATAGACGAGGCAATGGATGGTTTCCTTTCAGATATATTGAATAAGGTTAGCATGGTCGGAACCATAACTGCAAGGGATCCAATTTATGACACTGAAAGAATTATTCAAATGATTAAATATTCTTGCAAGAAGCTTTCATGATAAGTTCCACATCGTGTCCGTGGGCATGAACACAAAGGTTCAAGGTCGACTCCCACTTTTGCAATGCATAACCATTTGTTCATTTCTCGTTTTCGAAGAAGTTGTAGTGTTGAAATTTTATTTGCCAAAACACCAAAAGAGTATGACTCGTGAAAAACTTTCGGGTTCACACAGATTAAGGAAGGCATAGGTTCAACCCATCGGGGCATCTTAGAAACATATACCACAAGCTTCAAGAGTAATTATCACTAGCTCAAAAGCAGAGCATGGTTGAGAAAGTAGAGCATACAATTTGGCAAAGGCATTATGTATCCTAGGAAAGGCTCACGAGGTTATTGTATATGAAGGACGTTATCGGATAAAATCCAACAAAGGACCTGGTGGCCACAAAGGTTCTGGTGTGAGTATCGACACAAAACCAGAGGAAGAAAGAATGCAAGGAGATCAGTTTATAGTAACAACTGACTAATTAAAAGCTCAAACGCAAAGGTATTATGATTCACAAATCAAGGGATCAGAAGCAATCATTCTGATAAAAAATGAATAAGTTCAATAAACTTAGAAGCACAACCGATCAAGGCATTGATTGGTGAAGAACTAGCTAAATCCAAATGACGTCTGAGCCTGTCGGCGTCCTGGACTTGGGGGTATCCAGTACTGCCTGCCTGCAGCCCACCACGTGGCTCCATCGAAGGCCTGGTATGGCCCAGCATCAACAACAACACAACAAGACCCTCACGAGGGGCCGAGCCTCGCGAGGCGGACGAAGCCAAGACCCTTAAAGGAGTTGGCCTCCTCAGGAGGGCTCCTGAGGGGCGGAGAGTTCTTTGCAGCTACCTCATGAGGCTCAGCTGACGTGAGCCATGATGACCAAGGCCAGCGGGCGCCAGGAGGGCGCAGAGCGCAGGTTCCTCTTTGGTGCAAGCGAGGCAAGCCACATGCACGGAGTCTCGAGGAATCAGCCAAAGGTTTCCATTCTGGTGCATCGAGACCAAGACCGCCAGGACGGCAAGACGGAGGTCATCGCCGAGCCCACCGCAGCGTCACAACCACAGGCTTTCTGCAGGCGAAGACTACTTTTGTCAGGATAGACTGTACTACTTGTCCCCTTTCAAATCCCGCCATTGTGGAGTCCCTTCCCGCTCATATTTGGGAGGAGGAACAAGGCACTATATATAGGTCTTAGCCACCACCATAGAAAGGGACCGAAGCCAGAGCAAGTAGAGCACCACACCAGCTCAAGAACACCTCACCTCCCGAGGCTTGTTAATCCTTGTACTAGTTCATCCATAGCCCCTCGAGGAAATCCACCACACCACACTGGAGTAGGGTAATACACCACAACGGTGGCCCGAACCAGTATAAATCTCTGTGTATTGTGTCTCAGTGAGCTCTACGCGCTAGGCTAGGGGGGATCACGAGTAGGCAGGCTGGGCAGGTTGAGATCTCCGCATGCACCCCAGTGTTCAAACCTCTCATGGGTTGCCGGACCCCGAAATCCGACATTTGGCGCGCCGGGTAGGGGTGCGTCAGATCTCCTCTTCCATCAACCAGTCCTCCTCCGCTCCACCGATGCCACGGCCGACGCCTCGAGAGCCCACGTCGAGCACTGGGTCGTCCAGACCTCCTCGGCAGCACCCACCGGCGAAGAAGACCTCCACTCTGCCCTGCTCCCGGCCCGCGTTCTGCTGGGGACGACTGACCGCGGGGGCGCGCGGCGCAGCCTTCTCCTCTGGCGCCGTGCCGCAGCAGCGCAGCTACGCGATCTGCAAACTACACTGCAGCCACTGCTCCGCACTCGCACAGGGAATAGGCAAACTTGCGGGCGGCAGTCATCGTAGCCCGTGAGCTTCGGCGGTGCAGGCTGCTTGAGAGCGGCCGTGACGATGGGTCGCTGAGCTGCTGGATGTGGCGTGTAGGGGGGCGGGGCCGTTCTGCACCCTCCCCATGTCGCAGGCGATAGCGGGGGCGCGCGCTCATCCCTGACATAGCCGCGCGCCCTCTCCCAAGGGCCACGGAGAGCCTCTCGACGCCAACGAGCCTTGTGGAGCAGCCCGCGCCGCCCCAAACATGCCCCCTCGGCACGGGGCTGCTTCGGACGACACCACCAGGGGACGCATTGGAGTGCCGGCCCCTGGCCAGCAGGACCAGAGGATGGCGGAAGGGGGCGGGAGCGTTAGGTGGCCGGGCGGCGCCCCTAGTGCGAACATCTCGGAAGCCTACGTTCCCGTCGCGATGGATCCAAGGCACGCGCTAGGAGAGGGCTCCAGCCGATCCCCCATGCCAGGCTGGGCGCTGGACATACACGAGGCCGAGCTCTCCTTCGATCCGCCACCAAGCCTTGTCGACGCCCCCAACAGCGGCAGCCTCTGGGTACAGTTAACGCCGCAGGGGCGCGCTTACACTGACCATGGATAGCAGGTAAACTAACACACGGTGACCACCAGGACCCTCAGGATGGCGGACCCTCCTTAGGAGCGTGAAGGACGTTGGGTGCAGTGCGGGGGAAGCCTAGCAGTGGGGCCCTTCTCGCGCTGTGCGGAGCAGGATCCAGCCTGGAGGTAGGTTCCCTGCCAGGGAAGGCGCCGGCGAGCCCTTCCCCTCGGCAGGGGGCCTACGGTCGCCGAGGACACCGTCAACGTCCCCTTGGCCCCTTGGTCTTGTCCTGGTTTCCGCTCTCCCCAATGGTAGTCAGGGGCGGCGCACGACGGGGTCCTTGTCGGGCGACATGAAGCAAGGCTCCAACCTATGAAGGTCTCCGCTCGTGACACTCTCACGTAATAATGAGTGGGGCTGTACATGCCCCGGAGTCTCCTGAGTGCCACCCTGGGGCCTCACGGGGGCTCCCACCCACGTCCTAGTGGAAGCCCCATGCTCCGCGCTGGCCGTCGACATTGTCCCCAATGACTATGCCCAGCCAGTGGAAGCAGTTAGCTCCACGCTGGTGGGAAGACCGAAGACTGAAGACTGAAGACCAGTTAGGCGCCGGACGCGGCCGCCTACTTTTTGCCTCTCTTTTTGTACTCGCTTGCCGACTCTTTGAAGCAGTTTGTTTTCTGTGAGTTTATAAAATGGGGGGAGTTTTCTTTTTCTCGTGTTGCTCTCTTGCCTTCAGTTCTTGCGTTCTTTTCTTGGAGCTCGTGACCGCTACCCTGCCCTCTAGCACCTCGCGAGCGGGGGCTGGGTACGGTGTACGCACTGGCGCTGATCGCTCCCCTTGGGGGCTCAAAGGTGAGGCCTCCCCGCACGCCCACCTTGCCACAATCTGGCAGTTGGCTCCTCACGAGGCACTCGACGGCAGGCCAGCAGGCCCCTCAAGAGGCACAGGGCCTCACGAGCCAGCGGCAGGCTCACCTTAGGAGAAGGGGCGCTGCCGCGGCGTCAGGCCTCACTCAGGACCCACGAAAGCCAAGATAAGTCAAAAACAACTATCCCATTCATCGGCCCGCAGCCTTGCTGGCCCCCCCTCCGGGTGTTAATTCGAAAGAGTTTAGCAATCTCATATATCATAAGGGGCGCCCCCTTTTCAAAATTCTCTCACAAGGATGCGCTTGAGTGTTCATACAGGTCAAAGTAAAAGAAATACATGCCTAGCTAGATGCGCCTTCTTCGTCACTCCCATCCACGCTGCTTGTGCTGAAGCTACCACCCTCCTCGTCATCTCCACCCGCGCCAGCCCCTTCGGCTACGAGCACGACCGTGTCATCCTCAGGAGTCAGCTCCTTCACCAGAGCATCCACATGATCGTCCACCCACTTGGCAAGCGTTTCTTGAGTGGCCGCAGGCACATGGACTAGCACGATGCTGAAGTCGAAGTGGGAGTCAAGGTTCAGGAGGTTGCTGAAGATGCACGAGAGCGCGTGCCCAAGGAGGCCCCGTCTCCTCTCCTCAATGAGCTGGCGGGCTTTTGTGGCATGGTCCTCCAGGCAGGTCACGATATCAGTGAGGAAGCGGAGATGGCTGGCATAGTCGCTCTCGCGCGGGTGAGGAGCGCTCTCATTGCAAACAGCACCCAAGGCGTTGTTGGCTCTAACGCGCAGATCCTGGAGCATGGGACCGTGTTCGCGCTCCAGCGGCAGGCGGCTGTGTCAGTGGAAAACGACACCTATGGGATCACAAGAATCCCTACTGCGGTTGCGGGGCGCGGGGTCGTGAGAAGAGCGGGATCAGCAGCCAACACAAACACATGGGTCGTTTACCCAGGTTCGGGCCGCCAGGATGCGTAATACCCTAGTCCTGCTTTGATGTGTATATTTGTGTTCTTAGAGTTCTTGAGCTAGCTACAACGAGCGTAACTTGTCCAGGAGTCTGAATCCTTCTCCATGCCTTGGGCTTCCTTTTATAGGCAAGGGGATCACCACAGTGGCACATAGGAGGTGGCATCGGGGTACTATGGTTAAGCCTATCGCTTGTCATTATGGGACAAGCCACATTTAATGCGCCTCTGACGTGTCCCCTTCACTTTATGCTGCTTCGCCCTGCCTTGACACGCGCCTGGGCCAGTGAGGCGGTCTGCGCCATGTAGGCTGGTAGGTTGCTGAGGTGGCGCAGTGGTAGGGCATTCACGAAGGTTTGCATGCCACCACATAGGAGTGTGCTGAGCTGGCCTGGAAGCCTCACGCCGACACGCAGGCGCCTGCCTAGCTGGTGGGCTGGCAACTGCATGGGAGCGGTGATAGAAACTTGGCGGGTGCAGGCCTGGCTATGGCCTCGCGGATGTCCTCGACAAGGGCCTTGTCGGGGTCCCGGCAAGGGTCTTGGCGTGGCATTGCGGTCATTGTGTGGGTCTCCTCGGCAAGGATCTTGCCGAGGTTCGTTGTCTTCTAATCCTCTTTTGATTTGAAGTGTTTCTTGTTTTCACAAAGATCTGCATGCCATCACGGAGGCGCCTCCCGAGCCTAGGTCCCGACGTGGTTGGTGGCGCTGGAGAAACTGGGGCTCAAGGGTGGTGCGCTCCGTTGGCGTTGGGTAAACTACCTCGGCAAGGTCCTTGCCGGGGCTGTGGAGGCTGCCCCGGCAAGGGTCTTGCCAGGGGGAACCACCTCGCCTTCTTGCTCTTTATGCCTCTATCTTGGTGTTGCTTTGGCCATCTTGCGGCTTTGATTCCCTGTCTTTGCCCTGCTTTGGTGTGGCCATGGGCGCGGCTCTGACTGCCCATGCACAAATAAGGGTTACAAAGGAGCTCCCCTACTTTAGTACACCGACAGGAGCCCCTGGGCCTGGGCCACACATAAGCGCGACACGTTGTTGGGCTAGGCCCAAAACGGTGCGCGGGCAGGCGGGGCGGTCTTAACTGAGGTGATTTTTCCGCCCGCTGCGCTCTCCCACGATCCGTGTTGCACGCGTGACGTGGGGGTCGCGCACACGGGGGATCGAAGCATGCTTGCATCATCATGTGGTGAACAGTTAAGACGCGGCTTGCGTGTCCTTTCGAGACCACAGGGTTGCTGCTCATTTACTCTCCTTACCTGGGAACCGTCGCTCCACGCGTCCCATTACGCCCATCCCTTGCGCCACGTACGTCGCATGAACGACGCAGGGCGAATGACAGGTGCGCGGAATACAGGAAGATGTGCGTGCGTGGGTTGATACCAAGGCGCCTTCAATTGGGCAGGGAGGGCGGTTGACGGACTCGCTCGCTATCACCTTAAATGAGCCGGATTGGCTGAGAAGGGCGGCCGAGCCCTGACCCCGTCCCTTTATAAGGAGGGGAGCGGGAGGGATGGCGCCTCTCAGTCCTTCGCCATCCGCCTCTCCCCATCCCCGCTCCTTCCTCTCCTTTGTCATGGCAAGAGGGCGCGATGATGCTTCAACGGAGGCGGCGAGAGTCTCTGCTCGATAACGCATTGCTCCTGTCCAAGAGCCTGTGGCGGTGAAGCTGGCCGCGAGTGGAAGGGGGAGGGGGCGAGGCCGAGGCCGCCGTGGTGCTCGGGGAAGAGGAGAACGGGGCAGCGCATCAGCCTCGCCTCCGCCAGCGGTCCTTCCCCCAATGGAGGGCCACGTCGGGGACAACCCCCGCGAGTTCTTCATCAGGCTGTGCCGGCCGGTGCACCGTCGTCTCCACCTCCCGACCCCATTCGCTCGAGAGATGGAGCTCGATCCGCCACAGGCGCTGAGGCTGCCCATGCGGGGCTACGGGAATAGCGGCACATGGGCCGATGTTGATTTCCCAGCCTCTCATGTCATGTATCTTCGCCGCAGATGGAAGACCTTTGCTCGCATCCACAGCCTGACGGCGGGGGTTATTCTCTACTTCAAGTTAATAGAGAATGGCCTCCTCTCCGTCAAGGTCTTCGGTGATTTCGGAACTCGCCTGAAGTGCTGCGTGGAGAGCTCCTCGGATGATGAAGACTCGTCCTCAAGCGAGAGCGACAAGGAGGACACCGGCAGTGACGACGAGGGTAGCAGGCAATAGGATGACGGGTCCGACTAGGTGTCAGACCCGCCGCTCCGGGGCGGTGCCGGCAGCAGCAGCTTCTACACCGGGGTCCTTCTCCCAGTGGAGCTGGCTCCTTGAACTCCTTGGGGTCGCCTCCTTGGGTGGCTAGCGTTGGAAGGCCGGAGAAGGCAAAGAAGGCGGGTGGCGGGCTGTCAAGTCAGAGTACGATGGCACCGACGCCTTCGTAGCGTATTGACGGACCGCTGCCTTATCTTCCAGCTCTTCCTCCGGCACCACCACCACAAGCTCTCTCCTTGGCGGTCGCTGACATGTTCTCTTGGCGCCTTCTACTACTCGTACCTTGCCTAGGCGCTCCTTCTGCCCTTTTTCCTTCTTGCTACATTTCCTGAGGAGAGGGGCAAGAAAGGGATTACGGGCACCTTATCTTTTTTAGCTTGTAAGCCTATGGGCCTTAGTTAGATTTAAAACTTGTAACCTCTCTATTCATGTTTTCATTCCGTATGAACTGTATCTGTATGGAACGTATTGGAAAAAAGGGGTGCTTGCCGGGTCTTGTGTGTGTGAGGATACCAAGGAACAAATCCTTGTTATTTTCAATATAAACACCATTGCCCGGCAGCAGGCCTTGCCGCTCCCCTACTCCGTTCGACCAAACTCACGCCTTTGGCGGAGGCAATGACGAATTAGGGGTGGGCCCTACGCTTGCTTCCTTGCCGCCGCGGCTACAACCAGATTCCAAACCAAGAAGAAGTTCTTGTGTGGTAGGAATGAAAAGAGCATGGCAGCGTCGGAATAAAACGAGGTTTCATACGTCCCAATCTTCATACGAAAATGTGTAACAGGAGATAGGAAAACTTATCTGAATCTGCAGCCCCCGGCAACCCTAGCTTGCCGTGGGTGGACCTTTGTGACTTCAGCCCCCGGCAAGCTTGGCTCGCCGGGGTCGGAGCGCCGGCTTGTTCTCTTCCTTCCCCTTAGCTTGGCGGAAACACTTATGTACATTGTGAACCAAAGAGGATGGACAGGAACAAATAGATGCAAACTCGACCTCTATGCTAGGGGTTAGTCGCTGCTAAGCACTATCAACCCTAACCGAGGGAGAGACTCAATCTAGCATGCATGCTATAATCTTAGGGCGCCAGTGCTTTGTTTTATTTATGCTCAGGGTCTGCGCTTGGCTTTGTACAGAGGGTTACATGCCTTGCCGGCAAGGCTTGTACAAATGTTGGCTTGCCAGGGGGCCCGACAGCCGCGCCTTGTGGGTAAAACTTGCGAAGATGCTCGATGTTCTAAAGTTGCTTACTGGAATGACATCTTTGGTCTCCAGGCGGACTGCGCCAAGCCTGGCGACTCGTGTTACCCGATAAGGGCCTTCCCACTTTGGAGTCAACTTGTTGGAATTCTTGGCCGACTGAACGCACCAAAGAACAAGGTCGCCTTCCTCGAAGCTTCGGGCATGAACCTTGCGGCTATGGTAGTGACGCAAGGCTTGCTGGTAGCATGCTTCTCTCACAGCTGCTCGAAGACGATCTTCCTCGAGGAGCATTGCCTCATCTTGCCGCAATTTCTCTTGCTCAAGCTCATCATAAGCGAGCACTCGAGGTGACCCGAATATGAGTTCCGTGGGGAGAACTGCTTCTGCCCCGTAAACCAGGGCAAAGGTTGTCTGGCCTGTGGCTCGATTTGGCGTCGTTCTGATCGACCAAATAACCGCCAACAACTCATCAATCCAGCGCCTCCCGCTCTTGTGCAACCTATCAAAAGTCTTCATCCTCAGGCCACGTAGCACTTCAGCATTTGCCCTCTCCGCATGGCCGTTGCTCCAAGAGTGTGCCACGACGGCAAAACAGACCTTGCCGCTGAGGTCTTCAATATACTGCATGAAGGTGTGGGTTGTGAACTGTGTGCCATTGACGGTGATGATTCTGTTCGGCACACCAAAGCGGTAAACTAGCCCCTTGAAGAATTTGACGGCTGACTATGCGGTCACCTTCCTCACTATTTCCATCTCCGACCACTTTGTAAACTTGTCAATTGCAACGTACAAGTACTCATAGCCCCAACGGCGCGGGGAAAAGGGCCCATGTAGGATCAAAAGTATGTCTAGAGGGGGGGTGATTAGACTACTTGACCAAATAAAAACTTATCCTTTTCCCAATTTTAGTCTTTGGCAGATTTTAGCTATCTTAGCACAAGTCAAGCAATCTTAACACAATTCAAGCAAGCATGCAAAGAGTATATGAGCAGCGGAAAGTAAAGCATGCAACTTGCAAGAATGTAAAGGGAAGGGTTTGGAGAATTCAAACGCAATTTGGAGACACGGTGATTTTTGAGCCGTGGTTCCGATAGGTGGTGCTATCGTACATCCACGTTGATGGAGACTTCAACCCACGAAGGGTAACGGTTGCGCGAGTCCATGGAGGGCTCCACCCACGAAGGGTCCACGAAGAAGCAACCTTGTCTATCCCACCATGGTCGTCGCCCACGAATGACTTGCCTCACTAGCGGTAGATCTTCACGAAGTAGGCGATCTCCTTGCCCTTAAAAACTCCTTGGTTCAACTCCACAATCTTGTCGGAGGCTCCCAAGTGACACCTAGCCAATCTAGGAGACACCACTCTCCAAGAAGTAACAAATGGTGTGTTGATGATGAACTCCTTGCTCTTGTGCTTAAAACGATAGTCTCCCCAACACTCAATTCTCTCTCACAGGATTTGGATTTGGTGGAAAGAAGATTTGAGTGGAAAGCAACTTGGGGAAGGCTAGAGATCAAGATTCATATGGTAGGAATGGAATATCTTGGCCTCAACACATGAGTAGGTGGTTCCTTCTCAGAAACAGCAAGTTGGAAGTGTAGGTTTGTTCTGATGGCTCTCTCCACGAATGAAGAGGAGGTGGAGGGGTATTTATAGCCTCCACACAAAATCTAACCGTTACACACAACTTGCCAAATTCGGTGGGACCGAATTGGTAAACTCGGTCAGACCGATTCAGCAAATCTAGTGACCGTTAGGATTTTCGGTGGGACCGACATGTAACTCGGTAGGACCGATATGGTTAGGGTTAGGGCATAATGTAATCTCGGTGAGACCGATTACACAAACTCGGTGAGACCGATTTTGGTAATAAGCTAACCAGAGAGTTGGTCAGGTAAACTCGGTGGGACCGATTCGCTCATTTTGGTGGGACCGAAATGTTACGAAAAGGAAACAGGGAGTTTACATTGCAATCTCGATGGGACCGATCGCTCATCTCGGTGGTACCGAAACGTTACGAAGGGAAACAGACAGATTACAATCCCATCTCGTTGAGACTGAGATCCTTATAGGTGAGACCGATTTGCCTAGGGTTTGTGGCAGTGGCTATGACATCTGAACTCGGTGGCGCCGGGTAGAAAGAATCGGTGGGCCGAGTTTGACTTTTGGTTTAGGTCATATGTGGATATGAGAAAGTAGTTGAGGGTTTTGGAGCATATCACTAAGCACTGTGGAGCAAGAAACTCATTAAGCAACACCTCATCCCTCCTTGATAGTATTGGCTTTTCCTATAGACTCAATGTGATCTTGGATCACTAAAATATAAAATGTAGAGTCTTGAGCTTTTGAGCTTGAGCCAATCCTTTTCTCCTTAGCATTTTGAGGGATCCACTTTTCTCATCCATGCCATGCCATTCATTGAGCTTTTCCTGAAATATTCATCTTGGAATGATGTTAGCTCAATGAGCTATATGTTGTTAGGAATTACCAAAACCACCTAGGGATAGTTGCACTTTCAATCTCCCCCTTTTTGGTAATTGATGACAACATATAGATCAAAGCTTCGACAAATGATAATAAGAGTGAAAAACATAGTCGCTTTGAGAAGTATGTGATAAGCAAGAGCTCCCCCTAAATTTGTGCATAGTTTAAGATTTGCTTTGGACTGCAAATGCACAAGGAGTTAGGCTCATGGGTAACTCTTCCATGTCACATACATCTTGGTGGAGCGCTCAAAATGATAATAACTGAATACATGCACTCATCACCAAGCAAAGTGAATGATCATATAGAGATAAACGAGATAATGTCATCCAACAAGCATAAATGTAGCATATGATCAAACACATGATCATCCAAGTATCACACAGACATAGAGTATCTCAAACAAGCAAATAAAGTTCAACCACCAAAGCAAGAGAGAACAAAAAGCAACACTCTCTCTCGAAGCCTATGATCTATACATTTTTCTCCCCCTTTGGCAACAAGTTACCAAAAAGTTCATATAAAATGCATAGCACTAGATCGACTCTCAGGCTTGATCTTCAGGTGGTGGTGTAGAGATGGCTCCTTGGACGAAGACTTCAGTAGATGTGGATGGAGCTGGAGGTGTGGGTGCTGAAGCTGGTTGCACTGGAGCTGTAGGAGCTGTAGCTGGTGCAGATGAAGTGGCTCTGGTGTCTGTCACTGGCACTGCATCTGATCTCTGAGCTCTAGGCACTCTGGCAAATGCATCTGTGGTTGTCTTGCCCTTCCTCTCCTCCATGTCATCCTGAAGCTGCTCAACAATAGACTGGATCTCAGTTACCTTCACATCCAAGTTATAGAACTTGGGCTCCATGATCTTCTCCAGGCTCTCCTGGTTTTGAGTCAAGGTGGCCAGCCCTTTCTCAATCCTCAGAGTGGATGCAATCAAGTAGCCTAGTTGATCCTGTTTGCTCTTCAGAAAGTACTGAGATGCCTCTTCCATTGTTGGCATCTTGGTAGCCTTCTCTGTCCTTGCCTTCTCCTTCTTAGCTTCAGCATGCACAGAAGATGGCTCATATTCATTCATAACCACTTGGTTATCCTCAAAGTCTAGATAGATAGCAAAATGTTCCTTGTCCAGCAAGTATGTGCCTGTGCCCACCTTGGAGTTTATCAGCTCCTGGATCTGTGGGGCATACCCACAACTTCTTTTCTGGTCAGCTGCTGTCCTCTTGATAGTCTCAACAATGAGGCTCATGACCTTGAATTTCTGTGGCACATCAAATAGGTGTAGCAAGTTTATTGCATGGCCTCTGATCATGTTGTGGTCACCTGACCTAGGCAGGAGAGTGTGCTGGAGGATCCACTTGATGGTTGGCAGTCCTGACAGAAGATAGTGTACAGATCCAAACTTATGTGTTTCAACAGCAGCATCTGGGATCTCTTTGTACATATGTGCCATAGTGTTGTGATCCATCTTCTTCTTGGCATAGACATCCAAGTCATCTTCCTTATCCTTAGGTGCATTGATCAGATTTGCCCATTCCTCAATAGTTGATTGGTACCTTGTACCTTTAGACATCCACACTATCCCGCCATCTGGATAGAAATGTGTTGTGGAGTAGAATTGCATAATGAGCTCATCATTCCACTTTGTGAGCTTCTGCCCAACAAAGTCTGCAACTCCACAAGCACTGAAACTGTCATACACTCCAGGATAGTGTTCCTCATTTTCCTTCATGTAGGTCCAGTCCACCCACCTCATGTCACAAACTATAGGCTTCTTGTCCAACAATACTGTCTCATAGAAATCCTGTTGTTCCTTAGTATGGAACCTGTAGTCAACAGCAGTCCTTCTCCTGATAGCATAGGGATCAGACAACCTCCACTGTCTGAGTCCTGCATCCTTCCTCAGCTTCATGTTCTCAGCCACAGGATGAGCATCATTGTGGTCTGGAATCTTTGGCTTCAACTTTCTCAAAACATGCTCTTCATCTTCTTCTTCTTCAGCAGCAGTTTCAGGCACTGGGGCCTTGTTCTTCTCAGCAGCAGATATGTTTCTGGTATTCCTCTTTGGTGCAGTCTTTGGTTTGGAGGCAGCTTTGGGTGCTTCTTTGGGCTTTGATGATGCAGCCACTGACCTAATAGCATCACCCATAAGCTTCTCAGCCTTGGGTGCTGGTGCATCAACCTCTTCTTCCTCTTCCTCTTCCATCATGGAAGGCTTTCCAAAAACTCTGGCCATGGTCTTCTTGACCCTTTCCTTCCTTTTCTTCCCTTCTGCAGCAGCCTATTTTGGTTGAGATTCCAAAGGTACTTGAGTAGAGGCTCTGGCTTTAGACATGGGAGTTCTCTTTGCAGGCACTTTGATCTTCATTCTAGGCTTAATGGATGCAGCTTTGACATACTCCTTTTTGAGCACTTTCTTCTTGGAATTGGCCTCATCCTCTACTGCCACATAGTCTTCATCCTCAGATTCTGAGGTTTTCTTCTTTCTGGTTTTGGTGGGAGCCTTAGTTAAGTTGCTTGGGGTGCTCCTGCTGCCCTCATCAGAGGTACTAGAGGGACTAGTGCCCTCACTCATCTGAATCGGCTCCTCTTCCCTGTTTTGGCTGTCACTTTGATCAGACATGTTGCAAACACTGACTGATGACCCTGTGAATAGATGTAGATGAGATAGAGTGGATGAGCATGACAAAATACAGAGGTTTTTGCAAAAGAATGATTCAAAAACTTAGTTTTAGTTTTCCAAAGAAAGCATTTTGGATCAACCGATTTGCAAACTCGGTGATACCGAAGCAGCTTTTGGAACCTAAACTAGTGAACTCGGTCAGACCGAGTCACAGTTCAGTGGCACCGAGACTGCTAGGGTTTCACAAAGTCGTGAACTCGGTCACACCGATTTGCAGTTCTCGGTCAAACCGAGAATCACTTGTGCAATGGCCTTAGCCGAATCGGTGGAACTGAGTTCTGCAACTCGGTGGGTCCGAGATGGTTTCGGCGGAAACCTAACCCTAAATTTTCAATTCATTACTAAACTATGGATTGTTTTGTCTGGATAGAGTAGTTTCAATCATGGCAAGAATCATGATGAACACAATGTGCTAGGAATCGGACGGGTATAGCACTGTGATCGAGTCCATACCCTAGCTTGGCGATGAACTCGCTACGGCGGCAACGGCGGGGGTGAATTCCGTTGACGGCGGCGGAGACCAGCGACTGGAGGCGGCTGGCGACGAGGAGGACGATCCGGAGACCCTGGAGGCAGAGCGAGCTATGCGCAGGCGAAGGGGTTTGGAGAAAGTTTCCAAATTTTTGCCCGTGAGTATATATAGCCCGACCCTGTCGATGTGACCGAGTGGAACAACTCGGTGGCACCGAGATGCATAACTGTATACAGTTACAGCAACTCGGTGTGACCGAAAAGTTCAAATCGGTTGCACCGAGATTGAAAACCTAGATCGACTTAGTGATCTCGGTATGACCGAAATGGAGGAATCGGTCAGACCGAAACGCACAAAGAAGTTTTGGAAGTTTAAGTCTATGACGAATCGGGGACTCCGAGTGCTCCTCACACAGAGTGGTTCGAATCTGACTTGATCAAATTTTGTGATGTAGCATGAATAGAGTTTGAGACGAGAAAAGCATAGATAGCTAGAGAAGGTTCTTAGGCATTCTTGTTCATCCACTTGGCAAAAGAAAAAGAAACCAATCAATCAAAGCAACAAGTGGATGTCCTCGAATGAGTAAAATATGCAACCAACATGCTCACACAATAAAATGGCAAATGAAATATGTGGCAAAGCATGCACAACCAATTCTAGCATCTATCAAACAATTGGCGATGACTAGGTCATCTATATATGAGTATATTGACTTAGGAGTCAAATGAGAACATTTGATCATAGGTCATACTCATCGTTTAAGCTCAAGTGGGGTTACCACTTTTACATAATGCATTGATGTGTTCACACCATTAGAGTTGCTTTGACTCAATTCTTAGAGTTAAGCTCCCCCTAGATGTGAGATCCCCCCTTAGAGGGATAAACTAACCTTGGGTTTTGTCGATGATGACTTCATGTAGGTGTTGAAGATGTGGATGCTCAATGTTGATGTAGATCATTTGGAGCAATCCCTTGGAGTGAGTTGCACTTTCAATACCTACACGGGTTAGTCCCACAAGGAACAAACAAGGATATCCATAGACATAGAGTGATGCACACACAAGATGATGTCTATGAAAGCATTAGGTTACCTTGTCCCTTGTCTTACCAACAAGAGGGTTTGTGACTCCTTGAACTAGTGCAAGATGTGGAAGTTGATTGCACTTGTAGTTGCCAAAATGATATGAGTGAAATATGTTGGCGGAGTCACCCTCAAGAACTCTCTAGTTCTTCTTCTTCGGGATCCACATCATCTTGATGGGAATCCTTGGAGTTGTAGTCGTACTTGATGAAGTAGAACTTGACGTAGTCTTGGGAACCCACTTGACCAAGGCCTTAGGAGCTTCTTCAAATGCATCAATCTCCTCTTGAAGCTTGTCCTTGCCTTTTTGCTTGTGGTCTTGTGGTGGAAGATCATCTTGAGCTTGTGTCCCCTTGAAGGAAGTGGGGTCATACTTCTCTTGTTGAGGAACAAACTTCGTCTTGGGGTATTGATCTTCTTCCCACTCAACTCCATTGGCATTGAACTTTCGTTCAAAACCAACACCTTGGTTCTTCCGGTGCCTTCCTTGCTTGCGTACAATTTCCTCAAATTGCTTACTCCCGGCAAGGCTCTTGTAAACACCTTTCTCTATAATTCCCTTCAATAAGCTATTTTCTTGCTCAAGTGTAACTTGGCTAAGAGAATCATTAGTGGAATCAAGAGAACTACTAGAAGCAACAACATTGGATTTAGCATGATTATTGTTACTACTAGAGGAAGAATCCTTCTTGTTCTTGTTAATGGACTTGACTTGAGGCATGTAAGTAGATAAGAGTAAATGCTTGGCAATGTAAGAAGAACTTTTCTTACGGAGATCATCATTGATTGCCTTTAAGAACTCATGCTCTTGCTCAAGGTTGAGCTTTTCAAAGCGTAACTTCTCATGAGTCCTTAAAAGTTCTCGATGATCTTATAAGATAGTTTCATGAGCTAACTTAAGAGTGTTTAGTTCTTTAGTTAGAAGCTCAATCTTCTCCTTATCATTGTCATTCGTTTTATCTTGATTAGCATGATTAATTGACGTTTCATCATAGTATTCATCACTAGAGTTGTCAACAAGTAAATCATCATCACCTAGCAAGTCATCTTCATCACTATTGAAATCAACATACTCGGGGTGTGTTACCTTTGGGCCTTTAGCCATGAAGCATCTTCCAAGTCCTTCATTTGGTGAGTCAAATATGTCGTAGGAGTTGGTTGACACAAGTGCTAGACCGGCAACACCTTCATCTTGAGTATATTTGGAGTCGGAGTGATAGCTTCTCTCGGAGTGATTGTCGGAGTCGGAGCCGGATACCCATTCACCAACATGAGCTTGATGTCTTCGTTTTGTGTAGCTCCTTGATGACTTGTCCTTCCTTTCCGAATCCTTGCTTCTCCGGGATGTTCTTCGTTCATAACGATCATCTCTACTCCTCCTGTCTCTTGGTGGTGATTCTTCTCTTATACTTCTCCTCTTGGGTGATTCTTCTCTTCTTTTGTGGGGTGCCGTACACTCATTGGAATAGTGTTCGGGTCTCCCACAATTGTAGCAATTGCGCTCTCGACTAGAAGATCTTTTGTCATTGTAGGACCTTGACTTGGAGCTTCTTTCTTTGCTTCTACTCTTGTAGAACTTGTTGAAGTTCTTCACCATTAAGCTCAATTCTTCATTGAAGGTTTGTTTCTCACTTGATGATGTGGGGGCTTCACATGAGGCTTTGTAAGCACCACTTGACTTGTTGTGAAGTTCCTCCTTATCCTTGAGTGACATCTCATGAGCAACAATTCTTCCAATGACTTCCGTTGGCTTGAGATCTTTGTAATTTGGGCATCATTTGGATCAATGTGCACACGGTATCATATTTTCCGTCCAAAGCTCTTAGGATCTTCTTGATGATGAATTTGTCGGTCATCTCTTCACTTCCTAAGCCCGCAATCTCATTTGTGATAAGAGCAAGCCTAGAGTACATTTCAGCGACACCTTCACCATCCTTCATTTTGAACTTGTCAAGTTGACTTTGAGCACATCCAACTTGGATTCCTTGACGGAGTCGGTACCTTCATGCATATCAATCAAAGTGTCCCAAATTTCCTTTGCATTCTCAAGATGGCTGATTTTGTTGAATTCTTCGGGCACAATCCGTTGAAGAGGATATCACAAGCTTGAGCGTTGTATTGCAGCATCTTCAACTCTTCCGCACTAGCTTCACGGTTTGGTTCTCTCCCATCAAAGAATTCACCTTGCAAGCCAATACACACAATAGCCCAAACGGCGGGGTTATGTCCAAGAATATGCATTTTCATCTTATGCTTCCAACTAGCAAAATTAGTACCATCAAAGTAAGGACCTCTACGGTGATAATTTCCCTCGCTAGACGCCATACTCTCCTAGGTTGTGAAACCAAGGCTATGACCACCCAAAGCTATGGAAATCAAAGCAAATGGAGACCAATGCTCTGATACCACTTGTAGGATCGAAAGTATGTCTAGAGGGGGGGTGATTAGACTACTTGACCAAATAAAAACTTATCCTTTTCCCAATTTTAGTCTTTGGCAGATTTTAGCTATCTTAGCACAAGTCAAGCAATCTTAACACAATTCAAGCAAGCATGCAAAGAGTATATGAGCAGCGGAAAGTAAAGCATGCAACTTGCAAGAATGTAAAGGGAAGGGTTTGGAGAATTCAAACGCAATTTGGAGACACGGTGATTTTTGAGCCGTGGTTCCGATAGGTGGTGCTATTGTACATCCACGTTGATGGAGACTTCAACCCATGAAGGGTAACAGTTGCGGGAGTCCACGGATGGCTCCACCCATGAAGGGTCCATGAAGAAGCAACCTTGTCTATCCCACCATGGCCGTCACCCACGAAGGAATTGCCTCACTAGCGGTAGATCTTCACGAAGTAGGCGATCCCCTTGCCCTTACAAACTCCTTGGTTCAACTCCACAATCTTGTCGGAGGCTCCCAAGTGACACCTAGCCAATCTAGGAGACACCACTCTCCAAGAAGTAACAAATGGTGTGTTGATGATGAACTCCTTGCTCTTGTGCTTCAAATGATAGTCTTCCCAACACTCAACTCTCTCTCACAGGATCTGGATTTGGTGGAAAGAAGATTTGAGTGGAAAGCAACTTGGGGAAGGCTAGAGATCAAGATTCATATGGTAGGAATGGAATATCTTGGTCTCAACACATGAGTAGGTGGTTCCTTCTTAGAAACAGCAAGTTGGAAGTGTAGGTTCGTTCTGATGGCTCTCTCCACGAATGAAGAGGAGGTGGAGGGGTATATATAGCCTCCACACAAAATCTAGCCGTTACAAACAACTTGCCAAACTCGGTGGGACCGAATTGGTAAACTCGATCAGACCGATTCAGCAAATCTAGTGACCGTTAGGATTTTCGGTGGGACCGACATGCAACTCGGTAGGACCGATATTATTAGGGTTAGGGCATAACGTAGTCTCGGTGAGACCGATTACACAAACTCGGTGAGACCAATTTTGGTAATAGGCTAACCAGAGAGTTGGTCAGGTAAACTAGGTGGGACCGATTCGCTCATTTCGGTGGGACCGAAATGTTACGAAAAGGAAACAGGGAGTTTACATTGCAATCTCGGTGGGACCAATCACTCATCTTGTTGGTACCGAAACGTTGCAAAGGGAAACAAAGAGATTACAACCCCATCTCGGTGAGACCGAGATCCCTATCGGTGAGAACGATTTGCCTAGGGTTTGTGGCAGTGTCTATGACATCTGAACTCGGTGGCGCCGGGTAGAAAGAATCGGTGGGGCCGAGTTTGACTGTTGGTTTAGGTCATATGTGGATATGAGAAAGTAGTTGAGGGTTTTGGAGCATATCACTAAGCACTGTGGAGCAAGAAACTCATTAAGCAACACCTCATCCCTCCTTGATAGTATTGGCTTTTCCTATGGACTCAATTTGATCTTGGATCACTAAAATATTAAATGTAGAGTCCTGAGCTTTTGAGCTTGAGCCAATCCTTTTCTCCTTAGCATTTTGAGGGATTCACTTTTCTCATCCATGCCATGCCATTCATTGAGCTTTTCCTGAAATATTCATCTTGGAATGATGTTAGCTCAATGAGCTATATGTTGTTAGGAATTACCAAAACCACCTTGGGATAGTTGCACTTTCAGCCCAGTATGTCGAGCTCCCAGACCGCGAATGGCCAGGAGAGAGGATTTGTCTGCAAGGCTTGAGCTGGCTGATGAAGCTTCTTCGAATGGAACTGGCAAGCTTCACATTTGGTTACTAGTGCCATTGCATCCTGGAGGGAAGTGGGCCAGAAGAAACCTTGCCGGAAAGCCTTGCTGGTAAGGGCCCTCGACCCTATGTGGGAGCCACATATGCCTCCATGTATCTCCGCCAACAATTCCAGTCCTTCCTCCCGGGAGATGCACTTCAATTTCATCCCGTTCGGTCTTTTTCTATACAGAACGTTGTCAACGAACTGGTACAGAACAGATTGGCGGGCTACTTTCTGTGCTTCTTCCTGTTCCTCAGGCAGCTCCCGTATTTGGAGGAATTGGACGGTATGCTATGCCCACGCCGGAGCCTATGGCTCAACGGCAAGGAACAAAGGCATTTCCTCCACCGCGGGAACAGTTGCCTCCACGGCAAGGGCTTGGCGCCGCGCCGGAGTCGGTTGTCCCATGGCAGGCTCAGCGTCCGCGGTAACATCTTCGCCGGCGGCTCCAGGGAGCTCGGTGGGGAAGTACTTGCCGGGGCCTAACTTCCTCCGCTTGTTCCGTCCTGTTGATGGTTCAACGGACCATTGCGTTAACCGAAACACAAAAGTACCTGGTTCCACAGGTAGCTTGAGGGCAGCGTGCTTTGACAGGTAGTCGGCGATGTCATTCTCCACTCGGGGGAGATGTTCTGCCTGTATACCGTCAAAGTGCTCCTCCATTTTCCTCACTTCATCCACGTAAGCTTCAATCAACAGGCTTTGATAATCCTTGTTCTGCCTGCCTACCGGACGACAAGCTGTGAATCGCCCCTGACGATGAACTTTTTTACCCCGAGGTCTGCCGCGATCCTGAGACCGGCAAGCAATCCTTCATACTCAGTAGTGTTGTTCGTCGACATCTCCCTGGGAAAGTGTATCTGGATCATGTACTTGAGGTGCTCTCCGATGGGTGCGACGAGTAGCATGCCAGCACTGGCGCCTTGTAGCAAAAAGGCCCCATCAAAGTACATAATCCAGTTGCGACTTGTTTCCTTGCCGGGGAGAGTGGTCTCCTGGACCTCTTCGTCGGGCGTCGAGGTCCATTCGGCAACGAACTCCGCCAAGACTCTGCTCTGAATCGTTGAGGTGCTTTCGAACTTCAAACCGAAACTTGACAGCTCCAAGGCCCATTTCACAATCCTACCCGTTGCATCTGGATTATGCAGTATCCGTTGCAATGGAGGCGGGTAACGACGGTGATCTCGTGCGCTTGGAAGTAATGACGCGACTTCCTCGAGGCCATAAGGAGGCCGAAGAGCAATTTCTGCACACCGGAGTACCTCGATCTAGCCCCCTGCAAGAGGGAGCTGACGAAGTAAATGGGGTGCTGCACCATTTTGTTTTTCTGCACCATTTCACCTAGCTGCGTGGGCCCTGTCGCACTGATGTCAGGCCTTGCTGGGGGCTTAGTCCTGCCGGGACCAAGCCCTACCGGGGAGGGTTCTGGCTCGCCATTCGCTGACTCTGTTGTTGCTACCGCCTCTTCGTCGACCTCCCTCTGCACCACCAGCGCGGAGATAACCACTTGATTGGTTGCCGCTAGGTATAGCAGCAACGGTTCTTGTGGTTTAGGCGCAACCAGCACTGGGGTAGAGGAGAGGTATTTCTTCAAATCATGCAGCGCTGCCTCGGCCTCCGGCGTCCACTCCATTGGGCCCGCCTTTTTCAATATCTTGAAAAAGGGAAGGGCATGCTCAGCGGACTTGGAGATGAATCTGCTCATGGCGGCAACGCAGCCAGTGAGCCGACGCACATCCTTGATTCGCGTAGGTGCCTTAGTCTGCTGGCCTTGGTCTTGTGTGGGTTTGCCTCAATCCCACGCTGCGACACAAAGAATCCGAGAAGCTTGCCGGACGGGACACCGAAGACACACTTCTCAGGGTTCAGCTTGAGGTTGATCTTGCGCAGGTTTGCAGACGTTTCCTCCAGATCTTGCACAAGTGTTGATTTGTCCTTAGTTTTGAGCACTATGTCATCCATATAAGCTTCCATATTTCTATGTAGTTGGGGCTCAAAACCAATTTGGACTGCTCTTGCAAAAGTCGAGCCAGCACTCTTCAACCCGAAAGGCATCCGTAAAAAGCAATACGTACCACATGGGGTGATGAATGTTGTCTTCTCCTCATCTTCTCTTGTCATGAAGATCTGATGGTACCCTGAGTAGGCGTCGAGGAATGATAGCAAGTCACACCCGGCCATGGAGTCAACAATCTGGTCGATGCGCGGTAATGGGAAAGGATCTTTTGTTCAAGCTTTATTGATATTTGTGTAATCAATACACAGCCTCCACTTCCCGTTTTCCTTGCGCATCACTATCGGATTGGCTAGCCATGTCGGATGGAGCACCCCTCTTACCAAGCCTGCCGCCTCTAGCTTCCTGATCTCTTCCGTGATGAACTCCTGCCTCTCTAGAGCTTGCTTCCTGACCTTCTGCTTGACGGGCCGCGCATGAGGACAGACAGCAAGATGGTGCTCAATCACTTCCCTGGGAACGCTGGGGATGTCGGATGCTTGCCATGCAAAGTCATCGACATTCGCCCGCAGGAAAGTGATGAGCTCGCTTTCCTATTTGCCATTAAGGGTGGAGCTTATGGTGAAAGCTCCTCCCGTGCCGTCCTCCTTGACGGACACCTTCTTGGTCTATGGTGGTGCAGCTCTGGACTTCTTGCTCTTGACGGTGGAGCTCTCTGGCACGTCCTCGAGGGGAGTGCAACACCCCGAAGAGGTGCGCTTACCGGAGTGGGTACGAGGGGTCTCGTCGGTCTTCTTCCCTCCTGGGGCTTCAACGGCAAATGCCACTGCCTTGGCAGCAGCGGCTACAACTGCTTCTCGGTAGAGTTGGTCAACACAAATCAGTGCATCCTTCTTGTCGGAGGGGAGAGTGATGATGTTCATTGGCCCTGGCATCTTCAGCATGTTGTAGGTGTAATGGGAAGCCGCCATGAACCTGGCCTGTGCCGTGTGGCCGAGGATCCCGTTGTAGGGCAAGGGGATCTCAGCGACATCGAAGACAATCCTCTCTGTCCTGTAGTTCAACTCGCCGCCAAATGTCACGGGCAGCGAGACCTTTCCCTTTGGCTGGCTCCTCCCCGGGTTGACCCCTTGGAACGTGCCCGTCACCTCGAGGTCTCCATCGGGGATCTGCAGCCTCTTGATCACAACAGGCGATATCAAGTTTAGACCGGCCACGCCGTCAACTAGCATCTTTGTCACCTTGAGGTTGCGGATCGTTGGTGAAACCAACAAAGGCAAGCACCCAACTGTAGTAGTGCGGTCAGGGTGGTCCTCGGTGTCAAAGATGATAGGCGTGCTGGACCACTTCAGTGGCTTCTGTGCATCGAGTGATGCCTCCACCGCTGTGATCTCACGCGCCCACTGCTTGAGCTGGCGGTGAGATGTGTGAAGCGAGGCACCACCGTCGACGCACATGGCCTCTGTAGCCTTCTCAAGCTCGTGGTCGCCGGACTCATCGTCTTCGTCGTGATCAACGTCTTCCTGCTTCTTGTCGCAGCCCCGGGCGGGCCTCTCTTGCTGGTTATCCTTGCCGTGGCAGCCTCCTTGGCCGCCATGATTCTTGCCAGATCCTTTGGCACCGTCTTGGCCCTTCTCCTTGTCCTGCCTTTCATATTCGGCTTTCTGCTTCTCAGCGAGCATCTCAACTTGTCGGTAGTTCTGGAGGTCGTGGCCTTTGGTGCAGTGGATCTTGCAATACTGCTTGTCGGAGCCCCCTGGCTTGTCGGCGGCTGCCAAGGCCCGGCAAGCGGCACACCCAGCAACCTCCTTGTCGGGGTCGCCCGCCTTGGCCTTGTTGGCGGTGCCGGTGTCGTCGTACCCCTCACAGCAAGCGTAGTCTTGCCCTTGCGCTTCCTATTACGGCGCCGGCCCTTCTTCGTCAGGGCAGCAGTGTCGTCCTCCGTGGAGTCGCTTTCCGCACTGGTGTCCTCGCCAGGGTACTTCCTCCCTTCTTCAGCCCGAGCGCACCAATCGGCCAGAACATAAAGCTCGGCCACATCCTTGACCTTGTTCATCGCCAGCTCCTCACGCATCTTGCGGTTGCGTACATTCTGGTGGAATGCACTAATCACGGCGGCGGGATGAATGTCTGGGATGTTGTACTGCACTCGGCTGAACCTTTGGATGTACTTGCGCAGGTTTTCTCCTTCCTTCTGGGGGATGATGTGCAAATCGCTCGCCTGGCCATGAGCTCGATGGCCTCCAGTGAAGGCGCCAACAAACTCATGGCACAGATCCGACCAAGAAGAAATGGAGTCCACCGGCAAATGCATCAACCAAGACATGACATTGGGCTTGAGCGCCAACGGAAAGTAATTGGCAAGCACCTTATCGTCGTGGGCTCCAGCAGCTTGCATCGCAATGGTGTAGATGCTGAGGAACTCCGATGGGTGGGTCTTGCCGTTGTACTTTTTGCCAACATCGGGCTTGAACGTGTGGTGGGAGGGCCACTGGAACTGCCGCAGCTCACGGGTGAAAGCCGGACAACCCACTTATAAGGCATGCCACCGTAGCCTCCCACACTACAAAAAATACACTTCCGTGATGATACGTGTTTGTCATAGTAGGTCGTGTTTTTTGTCATGCATGTACATCCATGACGATTTTATGACAGAATCAAGATAGTCATACCTGTGCTGTCGTAGAAGTGTTCCATGACATTACCAAAATTATCATCACGGAAGTGTCCACTTCCATGACGATAAATCGCGTGTCACAGAAGTGCTTTCGTCAAGGGTGACGGACACGTGGCATCCACCATACCGAAACGCCGTTAAGCTATCGGGTCGGGTTTTGGATCCGATAACCCGTTAACAGCCCCGACCAATTGGGATTTTCCACGTGTAAATCATCATTGGTTGGAAGAAACACGTGTCGGCTCATCGTTGGGACAGATGTCATCCACTCACTGGACAGAAGGCGCCTATGATACGTCAACATGTGGCACGGCCCAATAGAGGCCCATTCTTGTGAAAAGGCCTGCCTGTTTGACTTGGTCAAAAGGTGGCGGTCCGGCCCATGGGAAGCCTGTTAATGGCCTGTTCGCATATAGCCCATTTACAGCCCGCTAACCCAAGGCCCGTTACGCCCTATCCGAATTAGGCCCAGTAGCGTCATCTGGGCCATCCAATATGATTCCAGCCCGTTTTCACTTCTGGCCCATGTATGGCCCATGACGTCTTTCGACCCATATGAGGCCCTTTGTAACTCTTGGCCCATTAACAACCCGTGGTGAAACTGGCCTGTAGTGAACCGTGTATCACTTTATACCCATTAACGACCCGTGGTGAAACTGGCCCGTAATGAATAGTGTATCACTTTATACCCATTAAAGGCCCATTGTTCCGTTTGGCCGTTTCTAGCCCATGTTATCTTTCGGCCTTCTCAGAGCCCATTTACTCTTGGGCTCAGTTCCAGCATTCGTTTACTTATGGGCCGTTAATATCATTTTCTGCTTGTGGGCTAAATTCAGCCCGAGGTTACAGTTGGCCCGTTTTGTGGCCCATTGATATGTTGGGCCGTTTTCATAGAGACATCAAATACGGCCGATTAATGACGGCCCGTTATGGTCGGCCCATGAACAGACGATTCCAACTCTAGCCCATTTATGGCCATAATGCAGTCTGTTATTGGCCCATGTTTGGCCAACCGATCATACGGCCCATACAAGGCCCATTGATGATACGGCCCGTAGAAGGCCCATTGTGTCTATGACACGTAGAAGGCCCATTGTTTCTATGGCCCTTAGGAGGGAAATGGTAACTACAGTAAATATGTAGCCCATGGTTAATGTGGCCTAGTTTTAAAAAAATAGTTTATTGCAGCCACTAGCAAACCGCGGAAAAAGAACTGCACTGACTACAAGCAAAGAAATAAACAAGACAATAAGGAAATAAATAAGCAAGCAACTTACGCTAGGATATCACGGCTATTACACATATTACATCCACTGGGCATCAAAGTTCGCCACCAGTGCAAAGATAGGGAACACAACAACATATAAACGCCGCAGCAAAACAAGTCCAGAACTGAAATCACTTCAGAAGAGCTCAAGAAACAATATCCTGGGTACCCATAATGCTGGCAAGATGCTTGGAAAGCTTATTAACTTTCTCTTGTTTGGCGCTTAAGTTCTCCAGCACTTGCTGTTGCACCAGAAAGTATGCATCTGAATTCTGCAGGGACTTCCTCAGTCCTTCGGCTTCCTATCGCATAACATCTGATCGATGTCTTTCAACTTGAAGTTGAGACTCAAGAAGCAGAACTGATTCAGGCAACAAGTTCGAAGAGCTGGTGCCAGCAGTAGTAGCCAGTAACTTGAACACTACATCAAGACAGGATTTTGGGGTTGTCTCAGTGTCTTCAATATAGTTTTTATCAGCTTTCTGGGAGACCAACAGGGATGTCTCACTATCTTGAACCTTATCTGCATTACTTCCCTTACCATTGCATAATGGGGTACTCTTCTCCAATATTTTATCCGTGTTCTAAAAGAGAAACAAACAAACACATCACATGTTTACAATGTAGTATATGAAACTCATTTTGGTAAACCAGTTCAGTAGTAAGGTGGACAGGATAACAACATGAAACAAACATATATCTATGTAGTATGGTCACTGTATGGTCTATATCATTCTAGTTTATGTTGCCAAATCAAGATAGATACAGTTCGAATCATATCTATTTAAGACAAAGCAGCATAGAGAAAATATAAGTGTGGGAAACTACACAACAATAACAACACTTGTAATGTTCATGGCATGAGAACATAATTGTTTATCCAATTGAAACTGAAATCAACATAGAGCAAGTTACAACAGCAAACAACCAAACACGTTGAAGAAACAGGTTTAAAACATACCTGTTGCACCATTGGAGTTTCAATTGCATCCTTCAAATTTGAAATTAGTTGGCATGAGTAAATACAGTGATGCAAGAGCAAAGTAGTATGAACCATAGCTACGGAACCTGACCTGAGAACAATTCTTCTTCTGCTTTAAGCGTTGACATGGGGTTGGAAGTGGAGGTCCTCGTGCTTTGGGCACTGTAGTTGCCTTACTAACTTCTCGTGTTTGGGTGCTCTATGGTGGATACGGTGCTGTGTCAACGGGAACTGGGTGTCTATCTGCTGGGGTTGGGGTTAGTAGGGGTGTAGCTGGTTCTCTGTCCAACTGGGTAGGGGTACAATCTGCATGAGTGTGGGTTATGTGTGGTGGGGCTGGTTCTTGCGCAAGTACAACTGTCATGGAATTAACACGTCAGATGTCCTCAAGAAAGGACTTAGTCGCGGAGCCATCACTATGGGTTAGCTTGAAGGGGTTAAACCGGACGAGGGACACAGGAGTTTTATAGTAGTTCGGCCCCTTCGATGAAGGTAAAAGCCTACGTCTAGTTGTGATGGAATTGATTGGGTTTCGATGATCAGGGAGCAAATACGCTTTGCCTCAATCTCGAGTTGTTGTCCGTCGTCCCTGAACCGCCGTCGGGTCGTCCCTTTATATACACATGTTGACGCCCGACCGGTCTACAGAGTCCCGAGGCCGACTCATACAAGGGTTCGGCTCAGTCTCTCCTTTCCTAACTTAAAACACAAGTTACATGACCATGGCGGTTTGCTATCATGGGCCCTAATCCGCCTTTGGGCTCCGGCCCTCTAAGCTTCGTAGTAAAATGCCATCTTCTGAGTCTTCATGGGCTTCGCTATGGTTGAGGGTAAACCGTCCCCTCCTGGGTGGTTTATACTGAATAGTTATATCCCCAACATTAGGCCCCAGAGTGATTTGAACCTGTTCATGTCAATCTTCAGTACTTAAAAAATCCTGTGAATATCTTCCTTCGTTTCTCGTAAAACGCCATGATGTCTTCTTTTATAAACTTTGTTAAACCGTCGTGACGTCATCCTCTGGATACAGCAACGTAACATCATGACATCATCTTTGTAAAAAATGAATAAAAAGATTTCCTTCATTTAATGTCATCCCGAAAATCGAGGAAACAGCTGCACCATTTGCCACTTTGGACTCCTCGATTTTCGTGCCTGTCACTTATCTCTCTTCCCTGTTATAAATAAGCCCGACGGGCACTTTCATTTCCTTCCCTTTCTTCTCGTCTTCTTCCTCGCGACCTGAAGAACCCTAGCGCCGCCACCACTGTTGATCTTCGAATCTGCATCGACCAAGGCCGCTGCATCACCCTGTTTGTTCCAGAGACCCTGTCGCGTTCCTCCTCTGCCGAGTGGCCCTGGTAAGTTTGTTTCCTTGTACCCTAGATCTTCATTAGGGTTTTCGAGTTCATCCATGTCAGCCGTCGTTCCTCAGTTCTTCTGCAGCCTTGTCTTTAGTCCTTTTACTGAGGGTATATATATGCATCTGCTAGCTTTGATTTGCGGCTAGATTCATTTTTATAGTCCACCATCCTGTGGCTTCTTGCTGCTCCAAATAGACTGTGTCTGGATCTTCTCTGTTCTTCTTAGCGCCGTTGTAGGGTTCAGGAAAATTTTCTTTAGTTATCCACGGTAGATCCAAAATTGTACTGTGATATTGTAAAACCTGTTTTTGTAACACTTAGCAGATTTTTGAGTCCTGGCCCTTCTGCCTATGGGCGGTTTAAACTTTGATAACCAATCTGCCATATATCATTAGCCCTCTCTTAAACCGCCAACTGAACTCGCACGGCAATTTTCCGGTTTAACACTGAATGGTATACTTAAACCGTTAATTGTAAATCGGCTTTTATTTTCCTTTCAGTTTCCCTTCCGAGATGACCAAACAATTCTCTGCTTGCAACTGGGTTCCGTCCCGGATTACGGAAACACAAATCAACGGATATGTCATCACTGACGCTTTAGCCTCAAAAAGGGTCCTTCATTTGCGAGTTTTGGGCTCTGAATGCCCACCTGAACCTCAAGATGGAGAAGTGATTGTATTTATGCGACACTTAGACCGGGGATTTAGCCTGCCCGGATCAAAAAAAATTTGGGATGTCCTCACAAGCTTCCAACTCCATCCACAAGATATTGGACCGAACTCCATGTCCAATATATGCAACTTTCAAGTATTCTGCGAAGTCTACCTTCAAGAAGAACCATCTGTGGAGTTGTTCCGGGATTTTTTTCATTTGAACTGCCGTACAGAATTCTCGGATGGTCCCAACACAGAGCTTGGTGGTGTTTCAATTTAGAAAAGGAAAGAAGTTGATTTCCCTCATGCAAAACATCATAGCCATCCTAAAGATTGGAACCAAACTTGGTTTTACTGCCGGAACACTGCCCCTAAAGGAGAAAATCCTTTGCCGGGTTATCGCCCTCACCGGCTTAGCAACTGTCACCCATTACCTTCACGCTTATCTGCTGCAGAACGGAAAAACTTTGCACCTCAACTCGCCAAGCTCCGGGCTCTCATGGCCAACGGTTTGACTGGCATTGATCTCGTCCACTCCTGGGTTTCTTGGGGCATTTTTCCTTTAAGCCGCCGCCCCGGATTGATGCTTGAATATACTGGCAACATCAAAGACCCTCAACGATATCATGAAGTAGTAATGAAGGACCTTGAAGTTACTGAATCTGTGAAGAAGATGCTTGATGAAACGATCTCTGCGTGCAGCCAAACCGGGTTGCCACCTTTTTGCGTCTCCAATCAACCGCCAGCGGTAAAGTTCATCTTAATACTTACTGATTCGCCTCCGCATTAATTATGTGCTAACCTTTTCATGCCTTAATTTGACAGGCTAACAACTCCTTCTGGAAACAGACTAAACCGGCCAGGGCTCCTCGTGCAAAGAGCAAGGTCACCAAGAAAATTGCCAAGAAGAAAACCACCGATTCTTCTGATCCGCCATAAGATGAGGAATCAGACGCAGAGGTAGAACTTGACTCACTTGGTTCCTTTTTTGTACATCTTATTGACAATGATTATTCCCAGGATGATGCTGAGGCCAGCCACGTAGACCATATTGAGGTAATCACTCTTTCTTCCGATTCAGATCTTGTACCGGTTCAAAGAGTTCGCCGTACAGTTCGGAAAGTAAAACACTCTCACCCCCTTGCTCATTTGGATCCAAAATTTTCTTTGAAGACACAACAAGCTATAGAGCGTCGCACAACCCGGCACAGTGGTCAGCAAATCACTTCGCCCGGTCTAGCAGATACACCAACCCGGAAACATCGTCCAGAGGTGACTTGTTCTCCTGAAAAACTTTATCCTTTGAAGGGTTTCTTCCGATACCCACTCAATCCGTCTGACCCGAATTATCAGGTATCTTCCAACTCGTCTGGCGGTTCATCAACCACTCAGCTGCCTCCCCTCAAGACCGTCACTGGGTAAGTACATTGTTCCTCAATTTGTTTCTTTATGTGTTGGTTTATCATATTCTAACTGTTGATGTTGTAGTGCCAAGGCCCGATTAAGTAAGAAAGCCAAGACCAGCGGCCCTACTGACGATGTTGATCCGGAGAAGACCCCAGAGAATGATGGCGAAAATCCTGAGATTGCCATAGACAGCTCTGCTCCGCAAAACCCAGGCGCTGATGCTAACCCGCCGGAAGTTGAACCGGAGATACATGTTGATACATCACATCCTGATGCCACTCCTCCAAGTCCAATTGTTGAGCAGCGGGATTCAACTGCTGATCCGCCAAGCCCTGCTACCAGACTGCCGAGCCCTGCTGCCAAAGCACCAAGCCCAGTTAAGAAGAATGTCAATCCATCAAGCCCAGCCAAAGATAACGATGTTGTTGTTACTGGCACTGCATATACCGCCCCCGGCAATCCAGTTGCTCTATCAAAGCACACTGCCAAGGACGAATTTGCTGCTATGAGCAAGGGGAAAGGGAAGACTGATTTGTCAGCCTATGTTGATCTTTCTGCTCAAGACCTTCACTCCGGATTCTTGAACCGGCTTTACACCAGCCGGGATTATGAAGCCGGTTTGGTAAATCTGATGAAGGAGCGCTATGAGGTAATTCTCAAAACACCATCTTTATTCTGTCCACTCCTTGTATTGTAGCCCCCAAGGGCCGGTTTGTCTTAGAAAGTCAAACCGGGACGTTTATATTCCGTACTGTACTTTGTTGATTTTCCTTGTGTATTTTGTGATCAAACACACATTAGTCCCCAAGTGCCATGATTAAAACTTGTATTAATCCGCGGGACTTCAACAATCAATAGAAAAAAAATGATCCACATTAGCCCCCAAGTGCCAAGTGTATAACTAGTGATATGCTTGGGACTTTCAAATTAGATATTGACACGCTCTTCTGACTGTTGCAGACTGAGATAAATCAACAAGTCTCTCAAATTGCGGATCTTCAAGAGAATCTTAAATCCCAACAAGCAGAAACCACCAAGGAAAAAGATGAGTTAAAAACCGCTTTAACCACCATGGAGCAGCTCAAAGAGTGGTTTAAGTCTGAAAGGGCCAACTGGGACACCGAAAAGGTTGGATTGCTTAAGCGGGCGGAAGACGCAGAATCAGCCCTTAAACCGGTGGCAGAAGAACTTAGTGGATTGAAGCGCCAAGTTAATGCCATGACTTCTGCAATATTTGGTAAGTACCTGATGCGGAGCATCCCACGTTCATCCCCATGTACACTCCGACTACTCTCCAAACCCCAAGTGGACATATGACGAGACCTCGAATATACACCATTGGACACAAGGTGAACTCGCTCCTTTCTGAACCGTCACTTCCCACATGTGAGACATGGTTACTACCTCAAATATATGTGCTATGCATGACCAGGAACAAGGAGGAAGACCATGGACAAGACGGCGAGGACACCAAGTACAAGGACCAAGAGAAGAAGTTGCCCGAAGCTACAGCGGCCGGACGTCCGACCAGGACCGGACGTCCGATGACTCCCAGGCTCCGGACGACCGGCCCCCTCCGGACGACCGTGCCAGCGACCACCGAACCAAATCTGCGGACATCCGAAGAACTTCGGACGTCCGGGACCCCGCGAGCCTCCGGACGATCGGCCCCCTCCGGACGTCCGACCGAAGCGCACCCGAGCCGAATCTACGGAAGTCTGAAGAGCACCGGACGTCCGGACCTTCCCGAGCCTCCGGACGACCGGAACCCTCCGGAAGTCCAACGCCTGTCTGAGCATAGTGTGTTGGGCCACAGCCCATGTACCCCTTCACTTACCCCTTCGTGGCCCATGACTATATATACTCCTCCACCTCCTCCTAGTTAGATTTAGCGTTGATTTAGCTCAAGTTAGAGATAGAGCTTCGCTCATCCATCGGATCACCTCCTCGTGAGAGACCGCTGCCTCTTCGAAGAAGATCCTATCGGATTCAAGACCCCCTCGTGGGAAGATCCCCTTGTGGATTCAAGACCTCCTCATGGAGAAGATCGGTTACCTTTGTATCCTTACCTTTGTTGACTTTGGATCTCATGTATCTCTTTGTGTTCTTTGATCTAGCGCTTGTGTGACCGATTCCTTGCTAGTTGAGTGTTTTCCCTCGTTCCTCCCCGTGATTTCCTCGTGTTCTTCCGCGCGTTCTTCGTGTTTCCCCGTAGGATCCACTCCAAACGTGAAGGATCGTCCACATATGGTTCCGCCCTACATCATCTTGGATCAGAGCCAGCTTGTCTCATGATATCATCTTGGTATCATGAGCCACGTTGATCACGTTTTTGGAGCCCCTACCCCTCTTTTTCTAGCTTGATTTTGTGTGTTCTTGCCTAAATCCGAAAATCCCCACAAACGTCAAAACAACAGTGGTTCTCTTTTGTTCTAGAATCTTCCGTATCATAACTGCCCAAACTTTTTTCTAGTTAAATTGCCATTATTTGTTTTTACTTTATGCTTTACAACACACAATTCCATGAATCATCAAATAGATTAAGGGCTTCTTTGATTCAAAGGATTCTCAAAGGAATTTTGGAGGATTCTAATCATTAGGAATTTTTCCTATCTTGGTTGTTTGATTCGTAGGATTGTAAACCATAGGAATTTTTCCATATGATTCATTTGCACTAGATTTCATAGGAAACATCCCATCCACTCAAACCTATATGAAAGAATTTTGCGTTTTTTCTATGCACAATCAAACACTCGTACAATCATGTAGGATGCAAGACGACATTCCACTATAATCCCATGTTTTTCCTATTCCCGCGTTTTGGAAATATTACAAATCCAAGAGGCCCTAGACTTTTTATAAAAACTAATTGATTTTGAATGATATGAATATAAGAATTAAACGAAGGTCTACATCAGGCATATATGACTCAGAGCTTACATGCTATAGTGTTGTATTTATTCATAATTTGGTTGCAAAATCTGATGTGTGCAATGCACGTGTACCTTACTAGTACTTCGAGTATGTGCAAAACACGTAAATTAGAATTCCAATGGCACGCTACACAGTGTCTCTCTTACAGTTCATGAAGCCACATGGCACATGTGGAGGCGCTGTCGCGACCTCCTTGCATGGATTGATCACAGTGACGTGCTGCTGGTTCTATAAGAATGTACTCGTCCTCCCTGAGCCATACTGGCAGTACATGCACGAAGCGAAGATGTGCACGCACGCCACGCACACACTCATTCCCTCGCATGCACATGCGGGTACACAGGCGGACGCAATTTTGTAGCAAGATCCACCCCATGTGATAATTTGACGCGTGTAAAGTCGTTCACTTCATTGATGGCCAATTAATATAGCGCATGCAAATTGAGTGGATGTGAGGGCGGAAGAAAGACATTATTACTCCACTACGCGCATGCGAGTAGTTAAATCATGGGTTGCTAGTAGTACTTCCATTGGTCTCCTTCGTATTTTGTGCCAATTTTTGACAATAACATAATTTTTACGCATTTGAGCAGTGTAGTCTACTTGAAATTTATGTTCCGCTAAACTCATCGGGAGCCGTTTCGGGCCACAAAACCAAAACCATCAATTAATATTTACCTTGTTCCCATCACATTCGAAAGCCTGCTCACACCTACTAGTACGTACCAAACCTGAATGTGTTCCCACTATGCAGGTATTAGTACTAGTGCTAGTACTTAGGTTATAAGAAGGGGAACTACCAAACCGAAAATCACTCTACCTTTCGTCCTCATAAGTGCTTCTTCGTCGTCCGTCCTTGCCATGGCCGGTGAGCAGAGCTCTAGTTTGAGAACTACTCGTAACAAGGGAGAGACAACCAAGGTTGCAGGAAAAAAGAGAGAGCTCGCCGCCACGAAGAGACCTCGAAAGATCTCTCACGGGTAGGCGATGGCTCCCAGGAGCACCCTAGCCGCGGAGGCAAACATGCCGAGCCGGCGGCGCTGGAGTCATTATCCCGCGACGGCATGCCCGATCATCTTAATAAGCACCTCAATAAGCAAAAGGAGTTCATCCAAGGCTTGGTGGAGCTGCTGAAGGAGAGCCTCGACGACATGCCCACTGAGCTCAATAAGCAGGGGGAGTTGACCGCCGGCTTGGTGATGCTGCTGAAGAAGAGCATTGCCTTGGAGAAGAAGGCGACCGGCGAAATCCTGTGACTTCAGGAGGACAAGGCAAAGCTCCGCCACGAGATCGACCTGTTGAAGGAGAAGAACGCCGGCTGGAAGAAGCTACATGAGAATAGTAGTTCCTCGATGAAGATGCTGCATGCCCTCGTCATGGAACAGAAGGAGGAGTTGGCGAAGCTCCACATCGAGCACCCGGCTGCTGTCAAGGTACGTAATGCGGCCGTGGAATAGATGATGAATGCTCGCATCGAGAAATCCCACGTCATGGACAGAATGGAGAAGATGGCGGAGGAGACGCGCAAGGAGATGGAGGTCGTGGAGGTGATGAAGAAGCAGTTACGACTTCATGACGAATTAGATTATTTGGGGTGATAATCTTCCTTCTTCTTTTTCTCCTGTGTTTCATCTTTTGCTTCAGGTGTTTCGCCGCACGTGTCACGTTCTCTGCGAGGCATGAATAGAACAATGCTTTTTTGAGGGAATGAATAGAACAATGCAAACAATGAGATGACTAGAAAACTAGATCATTTTTATTGCCATATGGCACTGGGCTGCCGTGTTTCGTGCTCCTCCGTCATAGTACTACTCCAGTGGAAAACTTGAGTATACCGCACGGTTCTTTGCTCCTCCTCAGGTCGTCGGCGTATTTATACGAGTAGTCAAATCACAAGGCCCCGCCTTCCAGCAGTAATGAGCCGTCAAATCACAAAGGCCCTCGCCTCTTGTGAAACCGACCAAGCTAGACTGCCCCTCCCTCTAGCCTTTTAAAAATTGTATACTTTTGTACAGTAGTAGTATCGATGGATTGCACCATGGAGCAAAACTTGAAATTAAAAAAAAGGTGGTACATATAGAGAGCCCTCGTCGCCAAATTATGCATATAGTACTATTAAAAAGGCTAGTCACAATAATGGTGTCCAACACAACCCACCCCTCAAATAAAACTAAGCATCCTTGAATTCTTTGACAAAACTAAGCACCCTGAAATTCTTTGACAACTAAACTGCTGGCTATATGATGTTGGCCATATATATTGTACGTATATAATGTGAAGAAACGAGTGGTAGTACTATACCAACTAAAAGATGAAATGTAAGAAATACTAGTATGTACGTACTGAAGAGTTAAAGTAGCGAGAAGAAACATAACATAGTTCTGCTGGGGGCTCAGCACAACACACCCCTCAAATTAAATTAAGCACACCTGAAATTAAACTTTGCAACTATTCTGGTAGACACTGCATTAGAACCACCATGAGGAACGACACTGCCACCTTACTCGGAGTCCTCGTCCACGTCCTCGACTTTGTCCTTGTCCCTCTTCCTCTTGGCTAGTACTTGTTTGCTTGAACCGCACACTTGGCGCTTGCTCTTCATCCAATCCTTGTAGATATTGAAATAAAGGTAGCCATCCATTGCAGCATAGTGGATGTGGTCTATATCTAGTACATTCCACTACCATGCATAATGATGAAACTTGTATGGAGGTTTCTCCAGTTTACCGTACGAAGGATGAACCATGGCTCCTGCTAGGGTCAGCATTGAAGGCTGAAGAGAGGACACCAGCCGATTCTTCTGGAGGTCGAAGGGGTTGCCTACAATGAGGCCTATCCTACCCATGACTTCTTTGTCGTTCGTAAAGTCTACAGTAACAAATTTGACTAGGTTGCTCTCGAGGAAGTCCTTAAAATCCAGGCATTCAACGTCGGCATGGCATATGTGGTAGACCAAGCATAAGTCATGCACGCAAACATGGATCACGGTGGGCTTCTTCCTCTCTACGTCCTCTACATCCTTCTCTCATCCCAGGACTGTGGTATATGCAACATCTAGCCCAGCGACCCACTCATCATCTGAGTTTTTGAACATGCGTCTGAAGCGAGAAAGGCATCTGTTCACTGTCGAACTCATTGCCGGTAATGGTTCTAACCTTGTACTCACCGTCGATCATGGAGATTTGGGATGCCATGGATTTGGGAGGAGGGTTAGGATTAGTGGAACTACCATAATGTGAAAGGAGGGGACGACTAGGAGTGAACCGCCGTAGTATTAAAGGACATGCGGGGACGAGCAGGAGCGAACTGCCAGCGTGCGAATGGCAGGGTAGTGGCTTTCCATTCTCCCATGATACGGGCTGCCGAGAGCCCTTGAATCTAAGATCGAACGGTTGCATGGCGTGAATATCCTATCCTGGAGAGTTATTCTGCAAATTTTCAGCAACTTAGACCTATGGGTGAATATCCTATCCTGGAGAGTTATTCTGCAAATTTTCAGCAACTTAGCATGCGACCGTTTGATCTCAGAGCCAAGGGCTGCCAGCAGCCCGTATCATGGTCGCGCCTACCATGACCGTCGCGTTGCTCGCGTGGTCGCGCCCTTGGAGATTTAACAAGGTGCGTTAGGCTATCTATTGGCATGTCATACATAGTCATCACTTAGTCACTCATACTACAACAAGGTTAGCTATAAGGTTGGCTATATGTGTATTTTTTTTTACTTCTTTCTATCTCTTTCTTGGTACTCCCTCCGTCCCATAATATAAGAACGTTTTTTACACTAGTGTAGTGCCAAAAACGTTCTTATATTATGGGACACAGGGAGTACTAGTATTTATTGCATTTGCCAAGGAGTGACCTCTTCCAATGAAATGGTGTGCTTATTAGTTTTTTGTTGCTAACTTTGCTTCATTTAATTAGCTATAGACTCAAAATTGTCTTTTCACCTCGGTACACGCGCTTAGCACCGTTGCTTCCTTGGGTCACCAAATTAGTGTCTCTCTTCTTGATTAACTTGCCACATCAAACTTTATGCATATGTGGCAAGCTTAGCACCTGTAGGAGCAAGTAAGTACAATAGTGCGCTTTACATGGCATTTTTGCATATGTGGAGGAAAGAGAGGCAAGGAAAAAGTGGAGAAGTGGGCTCTCATGCAAGAGCCAGCCTCTACTACATGGTGGAGCATTGGGAGAGGCACCTGTATGGAGGTGGTCAGGAATCGGGAGACTCACGCCGGTCGTAGCGCCGCAGTTAAAATGATAATGGCAAGTCAAATCACGTGGCCCCACCTGTCCAGCAGTAACTCGCTGTCAAATCACACAACCCTATGTTTGCAGCAGCCTACTCCCTCATCTTCTCGCGTCTCTGTCGAGTCGACTAGACGGAACTGCCCCGCCTACCGCGCAGGAAAAGCCCCGCCCTCGACTTTTAAATAGTACATTATACTAATTTTGTATCCATGGATTGTGCCATGGAGCAAAGCCTCTATAAAACGGCGGTACACATGTACAGAGTATACAACACGCCCATCGCGTTCGCGTCGCACCCCAGATGGTCCATCGGTCTGGCATGCTGCTCTCCGAATGGAACGCGCATCATATTGCGTTTGCACACACATGTGGGACCACAATTGAGAACTGACCATAGGCACACTCCTCGGCCCCGCAAGTCGGGTGACTTAATAGAAGAGGGAGACGAGCGATAGTACTAGAGAAGTGTTGTACTACGTTGGTGCCTAGACGATCCCTGCAAGACACGGAAGATCAGTTCTTCCGTGCATGTGACCAGACTCCAGCAGACAGGCCTAGATTGGCTATCGTCTACATATCGTGCAGGCTGTGTTGTACATGACTGTAGTTGTGGTGAGAAATCTAAAAAAGGTCTCTTGTCATCTCGCAAAATTAGGTGTCATGTGCTTCAGATCACTGCGAGGGTTAAACAGTGACAACTGAGTTGGGCTAGTCATTGGGGGAACATGCACGAAGACTACTCGGCTGCCATTTAGATCAAGCCGGCTATGTTAATTAGGACCTCTATCGACGGCCCCTTTTCTACGAGTTTATCTTTAATTTGAGCTTTGTTCCTCATATAGTTTGTCCGTCGGGATTCATGTTGTCTCCTTTGGGCAGTGAGGTTATGATTTCTTGTCATGTGGCATTTTTTCGTGTTGTATGTTATAATCTGGCGCTTCAGATCAAAATGACGACAACTGCGGCACCAGGCCACGTGCATGAAGACTTCTCGACAGTCATTGACAAGGTCAAGACGGCTCCGGTAGACAAAAGAAAACTAGTACTACTCCACTATATAGGCAGGAGCCTCCGCGCTTGCTTGCTAGTGTTGCTCTCTTCACACTGTCTCGGCCTCTCCAGATCTAAACACGACAGCAGTGGCCACACACACTCTCTCTCTCTGCTCACCCTTGGTCATAGATCCAGCCAGATCCTCTCTGCCGGGAAAGGTGAGAAGGTGCAACGTTCACGCGGTGGTCCTCGGTGACAGCTCTTACCCACTGTTGGCACGTCCCGATCAGCCTACCTTGCCGTTCTCTCCCAAGCACCGCTGGCGAGGGAGGGCTTCCGACCCCTTCTTCCTCGCTGCCGTAGTGTGGGCAGATCCGGCCTCCCGCCGCCCACCTAGCGACATCCCGGCGACCATGAGGTATACCTTCCTTTAAAACCGGCCTTGCTCTACTTCTCGAGCTCTTGACGTCGCTGCATTTGTATCTTTTACTATTTCTCAGGCCCCCTCGTAGATAGGATCGATCGGCTGTTCGAAAACCACCTAATTTTTTACGTTTAAGAGGTAAAACTAGTTCATGCACTCGAATCTAGTACTACTTGGTTCAAACAAGGAAGAAAGGGGGTGGGGGTGGGGGAGGATTTGTTACCTGAATCTAGGACTTGGTCGAAAGAGGAAATAATGGGGGCGAAAAGTAGCAGAGACTGGCTATCCAACTGGTCTCTAGGTCTAATAGGGAAATAAAGGGAAACGCAGTACAAACTCAATATAAACCCGATCTATTGGTTGAAAAAGGAAAGAAAGTGGGGACTCGGGGACAAGTCAACAGAGTAAGTCCAGCACTAGATTTGCTAGCCTCACACAGTATAAGGTGGCTATACCGAACAAAAATGGGACCAACCCAGATATCCTGTTCTGATGTTTGTTGCCCCGAGCCACTCTTATGTAATGCCACTGGTAAAATGTAGCAGTCGCACTGTTAAAAGTAAGGACACGTTAAACCAATGTTGTTTTCAATGTAATGCCTCCAGTAATATGAATCAATGGCACTTTTTTACATGTCCTGCTAAATTTCCCATTAAGATAAGTTGGTTCTTTTCGTTAGAAATGCAACTGTCCTGGTCCGCCTACTCTCCCGTGCCCAAAGTAATGTCGTATTTAACGGTTGTCATAGTTAATCCTAATGCCCACACTAATATCTAGCAATGCCACTGCTTTAGAAATTGCTACTGTCCTTGTAGGATTGCCATTCAGATAAGGAACATGCTTCTTTTCATTTGATGCATGTTTCATCACTTGTTAGTCACCCTCCTTTCCACCTTTTTTGTGCAAACAGAGATATACATTTCACGCTCGATCTTAGTTGAACTGCACAAATGATATCCAAATTATAGTTGAGCATTCCAGGAGCTTCACAACCAACCTTGATGTTGCTCAATTTTATTGCAACTAATGAAGAAGAAGCTCTGTGGGTTTCGTTTTCTGATGGAAATGGAACCGGGGCTGGAGCCCTTTTCTTAAAAATTTGAAGAAGAAGCTGCTAGCTCACGGGACATTGCTTCATTTTAGGTGAACTGCACCAAAAGGTCCCATGAATTGAATCATCCATGTTGGTGACTGAAAGAGCCAGCTTCAGCATCCCAGTCTAAGCACCCCCGGCCTCCATCCTTGCGACGCACGGTACACCTCGTTTGCCACCTGCTCGACCCTAGTGTCACTGATAAAATGAAGTAATAATACAGTTAAAATAGAGCGAGTGTCCTCTCTATCATTTCATTTCCAATGTAGATAAAGAAAGTGCTTCTCTTTGTTAATGTATGTTTCATCAACTAGTCCCATTGTTAATGTTTAAGCGTTTCTGCAAACTGGGGTGCTTAATTTTAGTTGATCTGTACAAAAATAGAGATTTGAATGTCTCAAGGCGCCTCCTTGTACTACCGCTGTACACTGATGTTCATCACTGGCAGAAGGTGTATCTGGGAGACTTGGGACGATGTCCAGTATGAGGCGTACCGTATGAGGCGTCGCAGGGCCCATCTCGCCCTCGCAGCATGGCATACTATGATACTATCGCAATATTTTCTTCTATTTATTTTGTGTGTTTCATCAACTAGTGCCACTATAATGTAATCACGCTTTTTCATTATCTGTGCAAACAGGGTTATTCAGCTGCATTTTGGTGGAACTGCACAAATGTACGTATGGAACCGGCATATATGCAGAGTGCGAGGTGTGCCAAGTAAAAATTACCGACACCAACCATGCTGCATGCACGCATTGGCATCCACCACCACCAGTGGGATGTGTGGCGCTCTCTGTGGACGGATCTTTCTCGGCAGCAAATCCTCTAACCAAATACTAGTAGCTTATATTGGCAGTTTTCTAGGGAGTACTCTTTTCTGAAAGAAGCACCAATCTATTTTTCTTTATTTGTACACTGTGTCACAACTTTGACCCAAAGGTCCAGAGCTATTTTAGGGTGATTGGCGTAGTACTCGGAGACTGATTGTAAGCATGATTTTCATTAGCTGTCACACTGATTGTAAGCATGAGCAGGTGGAAGATTAGGTTAGTGCGAAGCTTACCTTAAACCCTACCGCCGCCGTTGAAACGAGGCGAGCGTCGAGGGAACCATGGAGAACGGCGGGGAAGCGATGTCGCGCCATCCGGCCTCCTCTTGCGGTGGGAGAACGAATACTCCTGTGGCTCTGGCTGGCTCTGCACCCTCACGAACGGCACACCATACTCGATCGATTCGTTATCCTCTGGGTGCTCGACCTTCGACCTGTACGCCCACCACCTCCGCCTGACTGTCGCCTCGGGCGAATCTGTCTGCTCCATCGCCCAGAGGAGATACTCGATGAACTCGGAGGACTGCGGCGTGACTGCCGCCGAGGAGTACATGTACATCGCCGCCCTCATCGCCGCTGTCTCGCTCTTTCGCATACATTGCCACATGGCCCGCACCGTCCTCGAAATCTCCCACTCATTGTCAAACCAAGTAAGGATCTCCTTCAACCTGGCTAACTTTGCCTGGTCGCCGCCGGCGATCTGCCTGATTTGCTGCTGCATCCTCTCCATAGATGTCCTTCTGAGTGGTCCGGTGCTAGCTTTGGAAGATGGGAGGAGAGACGGTGGTCTTGCAATAGAGAAGAGGGAGAGGCGAGACGGTGGTTTTGGAATGGAGATGATGGAGAGGAGAGGAGGTGGTTTTGCAATGGAGAAGATCAGAAGAGGGAGAGGCGAGACGGTGGTTTTGGAATGGAGATGATGGAGAGGAGAGGAGGTGGTTTTGCAATGGAGAAGAGGGAGAGGAGCGTGCGGCAGCGATTTAGGATTGGACGAGAGGGCCGGCGCGCTGTGACTGGATCAAAATCAAAATCAATTTACCCTTCAATTAAGAAAGCGACCCCACATTAACTAGTCTCCCTTTTATTCTGGGTCATAATTGACCATGATTTTCGCACATAAAATATATGTTATACGTTGCAAAAATAATATAATTTGAAAGTACATTCAGATACGAACCAAATGATACAATTTTTGGTGACATGCATTCACATTTTGCTTGTCAAATACAGTACGTGGTCAAACTTTGACCCAAAATACGCAAAACAACAAAAAAATACTTCCAAGACCAGCGCCGCTCTTCCGCTCTTCTCCTCTTAAACCACTGCCGCTCCTCTCCTGTTCCAATCTAAATCCAGCGCCGCTCCTCTCCTCTTCCATTTCAAAACCACCGCCCCTCCTCTCCTGTTCTAGTCCAAAACCAGCGTCGCTCCTCTCTCGTTCTAATCCAAAACCAGCGCTGCTCCTCTCCTCTTCCATTCAAAAACCACCGCCAGCGAGTGAAGGTGCTGTGGAGAAGTAGATCGATGCAGGAGTACAACCGATACATGAGGATCACAGACGACGACCCTGTGAAGCTAGCTAAGATGTTGGAGGTATAGTCTTGGTTTGACAACAAGGACCAACTAGAGGCGACGACGACATCCATGGCCAAATATCTGCAACAGAGTGAAAAGGCGGCGATACTCCCGGAGGGTGTCGCGCGGGAGTACATACAGCTGCTCCTCTGGGCCATGGAGCAAATAGATTCACCGAATCCGATCGTGAGGGAGCGGTGGTGGGAGTATCGATCCCATATGGAGCATCCACCAGAGATTGAAGGATCGAGCATCTACAGGGTGCCGTTTGTGAGGGTGTCCTGCCAGAGCGAGCCAGTGGAGTCTTCGTCAACCGAACCCAACTGCAAGAGGAGAAAAGCAGTTGGCCCGACGATGCTTCCCTGCCATCCTCCCCCTCACCATTCACATTGTCTCATGGGGCGGCTGTCTACCACCGAGGAATAGGAGGGGACTGCCCCCCCAGCCCAATAGTCGGGCAGGTTGTGAATTGTCAGGAGGAGCTTAGGGTTGTCAGTATTTGCAGGTTGTGAATTGTGTTTTGTGTTGTGTATTTTGAGAGTACTTTCAGATATGAATTTCTTTTGAATTTCAGATTTGCAGTATTGAGCATATGAAGTATTTTATGAATTCTAGAGATCTATTTTTAGCACCTAAAATGCAGTTTCATACGAGTATAAAAGTGCAGACAATGTGATTCTCAGAGAAGAAATTGCAAGTTCAGTTTCAGATAAGAAACTCCAACTTTCAGAGGCAGAGCATTTATATTAACACGGCCTTTTCAAACAGGGTTAACATCATGTTGGAAGTTTTATTCATGGTCGAAAATGGAACTACCAGCCAGTTAACATCATGCTGATCAACATTCATGCATAGCACATCTTCATATGATGCACAGTCAAAATGCCCACACAACGTCGAGTGTGGGAAACACAAAGAAAACGAGGGACAAAGTTTTGGCAAGTGTTGGACGTGGTGTGCGTAGATGACAATGGGGACCCACATGTCAATAAAGGCAGATGCAAAAAATTTGGATATATTTTCCCTGCACAGGTGTGAGGTGGAATCGAACCCGGGCGGAACAGCTGTCGGGTAGTGTCACTTGGCCACTAGGCTAGTTCAGTAGTTTCATTAATAATAAGGAACTTCCTCAGGTGGTCGGATCCCCTCCTGCGCCTTTGTGCGCTCGCCGCTGTCTGCCATTGTGAACATGATGAACATACGAGAGGAATCTGGAGAGCACTGTATGTGGAGAGGCGGATAGTCAGGACTCACCAGGTCTATTGCCGTACGCAAGCAAGTGCCTCATCGAAAAAAATACTTCCTCCTAATGCTATACTGACATTGGGGCCCACGGGTTTGTCAACATAGTTACATTTTTTTAGGTGCTTCAACGTAGTTACTATACGAGATAAATTCACAATGAAGCCGGGGAGCTGGCAGGTATCATTTATTATCACTAGGGCAGCAAGTATCAGCTGGGTTTTGGGCAGCCTCGTCTAGGCTTTCATTTTTAACATGCGCAGCCCACGACCTTGGATGGGAGGTCCATAGGCCTGTTTGTATTTTCTTGAGGGACGTCATGTATCGACCGGCCTATGGACCTCCCATCCGAGGTTTTATTTTTCCTGAATATGGGCAGCCCAATTTATGTATTTTTTTGAAGAAAACGCAGAGGTCTGTTCTATTTTTCTATATAAGAATAGGAACGCCAGGTCCAACTTATGTTTCCCTTCTAACTATATTATATATATTTAAATTATTTTATATGTTATTATATATTATTTTTATTGTCATCATATATTTAACAGATACTTACATATGTAAGAAAACAATATCCCACATCTTATTAACTTATAAAAATAATTTCTTAACAATAAAATCCTGGATTGTTTTGGCACGAAAATCCTAGTGATTGTGTACAAAAGCTTGGTAAGATTAAGGACGAATGTAATAATATCACTTATTATTTAAATATATTTATAACAAAATGCTCAGCCCCTTTTTATTTTTTGATAACATTGCTGGCCCAACCCAACATTATAATTAGAATCAGCCCAGCAAAATCGTGTATTTCAAGAAAGTGCGAATGGCCTGTAATTTTTTAGGAAAAATAATAAATGTGCCGCATGGACACTACATTATTTGTTCACCCAGCCTAGCTAATGGACTGTAACTCAAAAAAATAGATCAAATTGACTGTAAATTCTACCGCGCAAAAAAAGACTGTAAATTCTGAAAAAATGGGTTGAATACGTGCCACATTTTTGGAGGCTGAAATGTGGGCCAATAAGTCGAAGCCAACGCAAGTCGTTGTCAATTTAGTCAACAAATGATTCTGACATGTTAGCCGTTGGATTTACATCCAACGACCGGCATCCATCTTCAATCTCTCGTCTTCTTCCTCCAGCGCCGCCGGGACCACCTCCCGCCTCCTGCTGCTAGCAGCTCTGCTTAGCACGCTTCGCTATGAAGAGCTACTCCACCGTTGGCCAGGCCATCCCTCCACCCCTCCACACCTCCTGTTCTTCTCCACCGACTGCCGAACCACGCCGCACTAGAATCAGTTAACCCTTGTACACCTCTCCGTCCGCGACTCTACTCCCGCGTCTTCTCATCTCCGACTCGTTGTTGTCCGGGGCCTTGCCGTCGTCCACCACCTTGGATGCGCTCGGTGCGGCGTGGTCAACGTGGTCAACGAACGACACCATCGGAAGTAGACTGAGCGTGGAGAGGCTGACAGCTGGGTCCACGGCCGCACACAAGGAAATGCCTCCTTATTACGCGCAAAATAATGATTCCTCCACCTGACATCTGGGACCCACCAGAAGGGCCTCTGTATTTCGCGAAAAAACATGCCCCCGCTGACAGGTCGGACCCACCAGCTATGTTCGCACACAAGGAAGTGCCTCCTTATTACGCACAAAAATGAATACTCCCCCTGCCAGCTGGAACCCAGCATAGTGGGAGGCTGGCTTGTGGGCCTACCAAGTTGACGGGGACGGAGGGCTTTGTCAACTTAGTCAATATGAACGATTCTAGATCCTGTTACCGTACGATGTTCGTCCAGCGGCCGTAGTGCTTCTTCAACCTCTGGTCTTCTTGCTCCAGCTGCCCAAACCAGCGCTGGTCATGCCGCATGCTCCTTCCTCCCATGGCCAGCTGTGATGCCGCGGAGGCCTCACCACCCCCTACTACTCCCACTGCTGGCGAGGCCATCCCTCTACTCACCCACAAACCCTGTTATTCTGTGGCGATGGCAGCCTCACATCGCAGCCGAACCAGTGAACCCTCGTACTCCTCTTCGCGTGGGCATGCACTGCTGCGTATTCCCCGGCTCCGCATCGTCCCCTTCCTAGGCCACGCCGTCGTCCACCGCCGTCGTGCTCTCGGCGCGGCGTGGTCAATGTGGTCAATGACCGACTTCCATCAGAAGAGTACTGTACGTGGAGAGGCTGACAGCTGGGTCCATGCAGCCGCAAGGAAGTGCCTCCTTATTACACGCAAAATAATTATTCCTCCACCTGACAGTAGGGACCCACCGGACGGGCCACCGTATTTCGCGAAAAAAACATTTCCCCCCTGACTGCTGGGACCCACAAGCTACACCTTCGTACGCAAGGAAGTGCGTCCGGGCAAAAAAAAATGATTCGCCCCCTGACTACTGGGACCCACCAGCTACATCTTCGCACGCAAGGAAATGCCTGACAGTTGGGACCCACCTGGTCAAAGCTTACATAGCATTGTCATTCTGGTCGCGATATTGTACGTACATACTGGTCGACGTAGAGGCGCGCACATGTCGTAGTAGAGGCGCGCACGTAGCATGTACACGTACATACAATGGACGGGGTGCAAGAAAGAAATTACGGCCACGTACGTACATACGGGTGGGATCTCGAACGCCTACTCGCGCATACGTATGGCGAGGGCTCGTGTACATGGATGGGTCGGAACGGAGAAACTGTGTCATCGTCGTGTTCATGGGGAGGCAGTGGAATGCGTCGTGTTCATGGGGAGGCAACGGAATGCATCGTGTTCATCGGGAAGCAACGGAACATGTGGGAGCCAACCGGCTTGGACGGAACAGGCGATGGAAACGAGGCTTGGTGTACCGTAGAACGGAGGAAACGACCTTGTGTTCGACCGGCCACGTTCGAAACGGGATCATGTTCATCGGGAGGGGCCTGGCGTACCGCAAACGGAGGAAACAGACCTCCTACGGTCGAAACGGGGGTCCTATTGATTGGGAGGAGTGTGGCATACCGCAAAACGGACGATATGGACTTGTGTTGGAGCGCTACGGTCGAAACGGGGGCCCTGCTCATTGGGAGGGGTGTGGCGTACCACAAAACGGGACTCCACGTGATACTGTTCATCTCCACCGTCGACCTCCTCCAGCCTCCACGGGCTCCTATTCATCCAGCCTCCACTGCGCGCTACTCCATCGGCTACTGTTCAACCACCCCTCCACGGGCACCCCTCCACGGGGTCGTCCAGTTCATCCAGCCCTGCATGGGGTCCTGTTCATCCATCCCCAACCGGCTCGATCGATCGGGGTCCTATTCATCCAGAGGCAACGCCACGGGGTCCTATTCATCCACCCCCACCGCTCACTGTTCATCCACCCCCCCCCCCCCGCAATGCTCATTGTTCATCCAGAGGCAGCATCAATCGGCTTCAGTTAGCAGCAGTAGCGAAGGAATCGCTCCATCGTGTTCAGTTAACAGCCATCGCTCGGGTTCAGTAACGCGTAGCCTGCAGTGCAATCGCTCGGGTTCAGTTAGAGCCCAACGCCTCGCTCGGGTTCAGTTAGGGCCAATGCCTCGCACAGACGCGCATACGTGTGTAAGAGAAACGCGCATCGCTCGGCCCCCGACCACCCACCATAACCGGGAACTCCCCGAAATTTTCTGTGCCCTTGCTTCTACCATGGTTTTTCCCGTCATGGACGGCCCAAAGAATGTCATGCAACTGCGTCTCCGCCAGCCCATGACGAAAAGCCCATTTTCTGTCATGATTTTTTGTCATAGAAGTAAGAGCCCAACACATCTATGATGATACCGGGTTCATTCGGCCCAAAATGTCATGGACGTGTCTTTTTTTTGTAGTGCCAGTGCCGGGTGGTCCATAGTGGGCCCTGCCCACCTGTCTGACTGATGGCATGCATCACGCCGGCGCTCAATGGTGGTTCGAGCTTCTTCAAGGTCTCGCTCCCAAAGAACGTGATGCTGGTCGTGGTGGGTCCATGGATCGGACGATGTTATGGAAATATCATCACGAGCGTCATCGCGATGGATCGACACCCGGGGTGGCTGGCATGGGGGAGAATGCACCATGGCTGCGTCGCCCCTGGACCTTCCAGCGCTGGCATGCGGTGGCTCGACGGCTCGACGGCCTGCGGGCCCTGTCGGTCATGGCTCATCTTTGTTGGCGATGCTGACGAGGCTCCGGACAGTGGCTCTCTGTCGGTGTCAAAACCGGTGGATCTCGGGTAGGGGGTCCCGAACTGTGCGTCTAGGCAGATGGTAACAGGAGACAAGGGACACGATGTTTTTACCCAGGTTCGGGCCCTCTTGATGGAGGTAAAACCCTACTCCTGCTTGATTAATATTTATGATATGGGTAGTACAAGAGTAGATCTACCACGAGATCAGAGAGGCTAAACCCTAGAAGCTAGCCTATGGTATGATTGTTCTTCGTCCTACGGACTAAAACCCTCCAGTTTATATAGGCACCGAAGAGGGTTAGGGCTACACAGAGTCGGTTACAATGGTAGGAGATCTACATATCCGTATCGCCAAGCTTGCCTTCCACGCCAAGGGAAGTGCCATCCGGACACGGGACAAAGTCTTCAATCTTGTATCTCCATAGTCCAGGAGTCCGGCCAAAGGTGATAGTTCGGCTATCCGGACACCGCCTAATCCAGGACTCCCGCAGTAGCCCCTGAACCAGGCTTCAATGACGACGAGTCCGGCGCGCATATTGTCTTCGGCATTGCAAGGCGGGTTCCTCCTCCGAATACTTCATAGAAGATTTTGAACACCAGGATAGTGTCCGACTCTGCAAAATAAGTTCCACATACCACCGTAGAGAGAATAATATTTACACAAATTCAATCTGCTGATGTATTCCGTGGCGCGACATCACACCACGGCCAAGCCTTTATTCGAATCGTTTTTGCTGTCCCACCTCAGCGCGTTTAGCGAGGCAGTTTCCTTGGCACGTCTTGTCAAAGCAGAGATCGTGTCCCCTTATTCCGGGATTCTCATCAATACGGGCATTGGTAACCCAACCGTGCCATTGATTACAGCGCTTGGGAGATAAGCGAGTTTTACCAGGCTGGTGGGGACGCGTAGCTTCGTCAGTCCATATAAGGGGATAAGGATCCACCTTTTTACCTACGCCTTCTTCCTCCTTTGCTCATCCATTTCCGTGCACTCAAGCTCCAGCGCCCAAGTCTGCACATCCCACCTCAACCTTCTCCAGCCATGTCCGGAGCGGGAGGCAAGTGGATGGCCTCCTCCGTCACGGAGGGGCACATCAAAAAGTTGCGGAAGGCCGGATACTTGTCCAACGACATCGCGCATCGGCTCCCCGACAAGGGGCATCTCATCCCCACCCCCAGACCCCATGAGAGGGTGGTGTTCCTCACCCACTTCCTCCACGGACTAGGTTTTCCACTTCACCCATTTGTCCGGGGGCTCATGTTCTACTATGGCCTGGATTTCCATGATCTGGCCCCGAATTTCATCCTCAACATCTCGGCATTCATCGTCGTGTGCGAGGCCTTCCTCTGCATCCAGCCCCACTTCGTCTTATGGCTGAAGACCTTCAGTGTCAAGCCGAAGGTAGTGGGTGGCCGCCAAGTGGAGTGCGGAGCTGCCATGGTGGCAAAGATGGCCAACGTCCTATGGCTCGAGGGCTCCTTTGTGGAGACCATAAAGGGGTGGCAATCGGGGTGGTTCTACATCACCGAGCCACGCGACCCTAAATGGGCAGCGGCCCCCGAATTCCGATCTGGCTTCCCTACACTTCTCACCTCCTGGAAAGAGACGGGGTTGACGTGGGGAATTTCGGATGAGCTGACCGAACTCCAAACCTGCGTCCAAAACCTGGTGAACAAGAAGCTCAAGCTTGTCAACGTAGTCCAGGTCATGCTCATCCGCCGGATCCTCCCGTGCCAACAACGGGCCTTCAGCTTGTGGGAGTTTGGTCCGGCACAGCACCAAACCTTGAGCAGGCTCTTCGACACTACGTAAGAAGATGCCTGGAAGGTGCTGTTCAAGGGCGCCGAGGCTCCCGCATCCACTACCGAAGATCGCGGATTCAGCTCGCAGCGTCAAGCCAGCGAGGTAAGCTATTTACCCTTTATGGGACTCTTGTTTTCCATAGTTCGACTCTATGCGGGATCGAAACTCCCTTGCCTTTGACAGGATTGGCAGAAGACGTCCGGGCAGGTTGACTGTCCGGCTCCCTTGCCAGAAGATCCAGCGGACGCCCGATTGACGGGGCTGCTGGTCCCGGCACCTCATGTGCTGCCGGAGAAGAAGGCCAAGAAGAAGGCCACGGGAACTTGAAGGAGTTCCCAGCGCCAGGTGTTGTCGGAATCATCGTCCGATGACTCCAAGGCGAACTCCTCCTGCGAAGACAAGGAGGAGGAAAAAGAGGCCTCTCCCCCAGCGGGGGGAGAGAAGAAAAGGAAGGCCGCCCCAACTGGGGAGGCCGGAGGGTCCAAGAAGGGAAGGACCCTTCCTCCGGACTACTCCACCAGCGCCGACGACGGCGAAGAGGAGTGGCCACCGAGGGCTAAGCCCCTGGCGAAATCATATATTTCCGGATACCAGAATAACCCATGGCGTTTCATTTGTCGTACAAAATCTCTTAACTCCGAATATAACCCTGCAGCCCGCCCAAGGACGGGCTCGACGCTTCAACAAGCGGCTCCCTGGATTCTTCGGACGTGACTAGCACCTCACTTCCGGCTGCCTCCTCTCCTCGCGCTGCGGATGACGCTGAGGTGGGGTCCCAAAAGGGGCCCAGCCAGGAGGAAGTGGTCCAGAAGGCGCCGCAAGGCAACCTCCCGGACTCCAGGCGCAAGGGGGATAAAACCCCAAAGGGCTCTAAGTCTGGCCCTGGGCCGGACTCCGCACCGGAACCTTCAGTGGTTCCGGAGTCCGGCAGGCGGCGCCTTCGTAAGAAGGGCAAGACTGCGACACGGGCGACCTCCGTCCAACCGGAGGCATCGGATAATTTGCTGGAGGCGCTTAACGGCGCCTCCATCGACGAGGAGCACCGCACTGTTATGAGTGTGGTGATCCAGAAAGTTCAGTCCGCCAAGAGCGGGCTGACTGAAGCCTGTGCCAGCCTTCTAACAGCCTTTGAGTTATATATTTAGGATATGTGAAAATGTTACCGCATAGACAGTAGCCCCTGATGCTCAGTTTGGTGTTCGGAAAGAAAAGCCGAAGTGAGGATCTAAAAGATGTACGCAGGAGTCTAACATAAGTATGTCAATATGGGAATGCAGGCTGCGCTGCTGACCTTTGCCGCACTGACTGCGGAGGTCAATGCATTGAAGCAGAGCCTCAAGCGGTCCGAGAACGAGATCGGCCTTGCCAAAAAGCAGCTCGAGGACAAGGAAGGTAAGCAATACCTTATTGAAGTATATAAAGGATGTGGTTGCAAAAAATGACAGGAATAACGTTAGTATTGCAGGGGCCACGAACGAGGTGGCGACCCTGAAGGAAGTGGTGTCCAAGGCCGAAAGCAATGCGGCCGTGGAGCACACCGAGCGAGAGAAGTGGGAGGCGCGGGTGGCGGAGGTGCGGCATGAGCTCTAGGCTCTCGTGGAAAAACACGAGAGTTTGGAGTGTGACTCAAAGACTCGCGAGTCCGAGCTCGCCTCGACCCTTGAGAGCGCCAAAGCCGCTAAGGCCGAAGCCCAAAAAGCCCTCCAGGAAATTGAAGCATTGAAGAAGATAGAGGCGGGTAAGGCATTCTTTATGCAAAGCAAGCACGTGAAAGTGAATTATCTGTTACTTACCTGAATCCGGAGCTCTCCAGGAGCATTCACAGATCTGCCCCGTAGTGTGTCCCATGCTGCCTCGTTCTACCGAGTCGAGGAGGGGATCTCGAGGGAGAAAGTGCTCTGGTCTTAGTATGCTGAGGCCGGACACCCGGTGCCCTTGAGCGACCAGCTGAAGCAGCTGGTCGAGATCCATAAGGTGGCCGAACAGGCCATGAAGGGCCTCATAGTTCGGATGTGGCCTAAGGAAGCCATGTCTGGGAGCTACTTCAGGCTGATGAGGCGGGTGGTGGACGCCTGTCCATGGATTGAAGTCGTCAAGTGCTCCGTCTGCATCGAAGGTGCCCGTAGGGCCCTTGCCCGTGCTAAAGTGCACTGGGGCAAGATGGACGCTGAGAAGCTTGTGATGGACAGACCACCGCCGGGCAAGGAGTATCGCAAGCCCAAGATGTATTATGAGGGCGTCCTGAAGGGTGCCCGCCTTATAGCGGGTGAATGCTCCAAAGATGTAATTTTTGAGTAAACTCGCATTTGTTATCCTGTACGCTGAAAACTTGTTCATATGCGCTAAGCAACGCTTGTGAATTGAAAATATTACCTTCTATGCGACCGTTTATTAAATTTGAGAGATGGCGAGTCGTCGGCTTCTGCCCCCATGCCACGAGTGCTGGGGTGTTCGGGATAAACTTGAGCGCTCTTTTTCCCATTCTTGGGTCCTTTGAGGGAGGCGCCCAACGCAATGAACGAGGCAACCAGACTATAATGCTTGAACACTCTCACTTAGGCATAGAAATCTATAATTTTAAATTTCGGTGAAGCCCCTAGTATTCGGAAGACCGAGTTCGGGGCGCTATCAACGCCTGGGCCGGACAAAGCCGACTCCTCGCTCTAAGCGGCATAAGTCTTTAGGGACTCGAAAACGTCTCGAACAGCGACCGGCTCTCGCCGTATCATGACGGTCAGTTTTAGCTTTCTCCACTGAGGTGCTTAACCCAGCTCAACCGGGGCACAATCGCAGTAGTTCTCCCAGCGCTACCTTAGCTGATATAACAGAACGTAAGGTACCAAAACATGGGAGCTGGGCAAACCCAACTATTAACCCAAGACATGATTCGGAGCCCATGCATGTAATGCTATAAGTTCGGGGTGCCGCACTTGTGAAAGTGTTCGGACTTATCACACCATATTTTTGGGTACTTAAGCCCCTGGTGTATTTGGCCGTACCAAAGTGTACGGGTGCAACATGTCATAAGTGAACATATATAGATAAAAATGGAATGCAATAATAGGCAAAAGCTATGTATTGGTTATTCAAAAAGGCTGCGGTAAAAGCAGAACGATACAAATAGTGCGATAAGCAATGGACGGGACTATTTGACATGTCCCCTCCAGGGGCAAGCTGCGGGATGATATATGAAACAAGTATACTGCTTGTTATAGAGACCACCAGGACACTCGACGTAGCTTTCTACTTCCCTGGGTGTTGCATCGTGTGTTCGGCGATTCTACTGCCGGACAGGGCTTCTTGAGAAAGGAGTCCTGAAAGTAAGAGAAAAAAGAATGACACAATCGGGAGCCCCTGGTGTGGTTGAGCCGCATTCTGGGCCTGCCGTGGTCGTGCCCCTCCCCCTATGCCCATGGTATTTCCAGAGCGTAATTATGTACGCGTAGTACTGGTTTCACAATTTCGCGAGGGCTGGGGTTGGGGCCGCATTGCTACACGTGCTCGGGACGTGCCAGGCGGTCTTGTTGTAGGTTACTCTGGGCGCACTGGACGGTGTCCGGACGTTTAATAGCCGGACTCGAGAATTGCCTTGAGAGGCTGCTTTGTACTTCCGCCGCGAGGGCCGCCATGTGCTCCTCCGTTCGGAGAGAGCGTTAGGTGTTTCCGTTGACCGTAATGACTCCTCGAGGGCCTGGCATCTTGAGCTTGAGGTATGCGTAGTGCGGCACCACATTGAACTTTGCAAATGCGGTTCATCCGAGCAGTGCATCATAGCCGCTGCGGAACGGGACTATGTCGAAGATTAACTCCTCGCTTCGGAAGTTATCCGGGGATCCGAAGACCACTTCAAGTGTAACTGAGCCTGTATAGTTGGCCTCTACACCTGGTATGACGCCTTTAAATGTCGTCTTTGTGGGTTTAATCCTTGAGGGGTCTATGCCCATTTTGTGCACTGTATCCTGATAAAGCAGGTTCAGGCTACTGCAGCCGTCCATCAGGACTCTAGTGAGGTGAAATCCGTCAATGATTGGGTCTAGAACCAATGCGGCAAATCCACCATGGCGGATGCTAGTGGGGTGGTCCCTTCGATCAAAAGTGATCGGGCAGGAGGACCACGGATTGAACTTTGGATCGACTAGCTCCATTGCATACACGTCCCTGTCGGGGGTTGGATACGACATATGCCAAAGGATGGCTTATCAAGGTGGGAGCGAGTAGAACGTCGCCGGTGCCTGGAAGCGGGATGAGGCGAAGACATGCACGCTGGCGGAACTTACCCAGCTTCAGGGCTCTCCTAGGAGATAACACCCCTACTGCTGCTCTGCGGGGTCTCCGCATGATCACTAAAGCAAGGTAACTACAATGGTGCTCCTGGAGCTGTTTCTGGAGGTAGAAGAGGGCAAGGCTAGCTCTCTCCTCCCCGGGCTATCTGGTCTATCTTCCTCTCTGGGGCCGAACCCTTGGCATGGGTGCCTCGGGGGGTTTATATAGGCCTACCCCCCGGGGGTACAATAGTAATCCGGCTGGGCGCGGGTCCCAGCCATCTATCTCTCAGGCCGCCGTCCTTCTCACCGGCTTCTGGAGCCCGCCGACTGGCGGGTCCCGCGGACAGGCTTGATACTGTAGCGGCACTCCTGATGACGCATGCTCGGTCATCGGGTCGTGGCAACAAGGCCGCCGTCTATCGGGCGATCACTGTCACCATTCCCCATCTTATCTGATTAATGGCTCGTGGGGCCCGGGAGGAGTCGGCCGACTCCAGGGAGGCCGACTCCCACGGGCCCGTCTTTGGGTCGCCTAGACCGGCTTCGTCCCTCCCACTAACAGGCGGCCCCGCCTCCCTCGGGTCGTACAGGCCGGTGTCGTGGGCACAGTGCACTGCGTACTGTGGCTGAGGTCAGGGCAGGCATGGCAACAGTGCCGTATCCCGCCGGAGATCTTCCAGCGGTACGGCTTACTGTAGCCACGCCGGCCCTTCGTAGGCAGGGGGGAAACGGCCATGCCGTAACCGTACCCCGCGTCGTACTTCGGGCTAAGGGAGGAGTCTTGGGCCGACTCTCCGTAGTCGGTCTCCCTGGAAGTCGCCGCCTGGGAGTCGGGTTATCTAGGAGCCGCCGCCTGGGACTCGGCATATCTTGGAGCCGCCGCCTGGGACTCGGCATATCTTGGAGTCGGCCCCGGGACTCGGCCTGAGGGGCGTGGCCTGCCCCGATGTCTTGAAATGTCCTGGGGCTCGGGTTAGCCTACCCGTGGCCCATTACTCCGACAGTAGTCCCCGAAGCTGGTGAAACCCTGCGGTCGCTGTATTGTGGGGCTTCAACAGGTTCAATCTTTTTTGACAAGGGCAGACTCTGGGATCAGCTGTCGTCTTCCCTTGGGCCAACTGTCAAAAGTCGGAGTTTCGGCGAAGAGCCTTAAGTCGAAGGTCGCAGCGGGAAACCAGGCGGCGTGCCTGATACGCTTCCTCGCAGCCATCAGGGCAGTCCTATTGCGCGGCGCCACGTGGGGAGAACAGTCTGCCTGCCCGCGCGCGCGACGGGACGGGCCGCAGGCGGGGCCCGCCACTATCGCGCCTCGGCATACGGACGGATCCGTTGTGGCTGAGGACGGTTGGTTTTCCCATGTTGTTACTGCGCACAGTAACTTCGTGGGTAAATCGTGGGCTGGCGTGGGGCATCGTGCGCAGTTAATCCCACGCCCGCCCCCTCGGCTTCTCAGCCCACAGGGCTATAAGTAGGCGAGGGGAAGCGGAGCGGCACAGCTCGCACGCCCTTCTTCCCCGCTCCCTCGCCTCATCTTGCTCCTTCTCCCTCGCCTCATCTTGGTCCTTCTTTCTCCTTCCTCCGCCGTCGAGCAGGAGCGCGGCCTACCGCGGCGATGAGCTCTTCCTCCGCCGCACCCTCTGCCGTGCGCTCCGGCGTATGGGACGGCTCGGAGGTAGAGGAAGAACACATCGAGTTCCTCCGCCAGACCCGCCGTCTCCCCAGCGCGGACCTCGTGCGCGCCCGCGCCGCGCCCGAGGGGGAAATCCGGCCAGCGTCGGAAGAGGGCGAGCGGGTCATCTTCCGCTCGCACCTTATGCGCGAACTGGGGCTGCCGGCGAGCGGCTTCTTCCGCTCATTCCTAGAGTTCCATAGCCTTCAGCCGCACCACCTCACACCGAACATGGTGGTGCTGCTTTCCGCCTTCACCACCCTGTGCGAAGGCTTCCTCGGCGTTCTCCCCACCATGGAGTTGTGGGGAGAATTCTTATCTTCTAAGCTCGGCACGCACATCACCGGCGTGCCGGCCCAGTGCGGCGCCTTCATCGTGATGCGGCGCTCGATGGTCGACAACCCCTTTCCTCCCATCATGCTGATCAAGTTGGTGAAGATGTAGCAGCGCTGGTACTTCTACATGAAGAACCTCGCCTCAGACGGCGACTGGGTCAACCTGCCGCCTTACAACGCTGCTCCCCTGACTGGGCGGTTCCCCAACTGGTCCCACCGAGTCAAGACGCTGACTCCCGCCGGAGCCGCCGCCGTGGCGCGACTCCGAGTCTTGACGCAGTCGGAGGGACTCGTCGGGGCCGACTTGCTGGCCGCCTTCGTGGTGCGCCGAGTTCTCCCGCTCCAAGGCCGGCCTCACCTGATCTGTCAGATGAGCGGCCTCCGAGACCCATGTCGGACGAGCACCAAGGAGATGCCCCGCAAGGAGGTGGCGAACTTGGTAAATTACATCGCGCACTGCGAGTATGAAGAGGACTGGCAGTTCGGCAAGGAGCCGTACTCGCGCGTCAACCCTCCACCGGTGGTAAGTTGCGTCTCCCTGCTGTTTTATCTTTTTCCGCAGACAACTCCGGCTTCTGACTCTTGTTAGCTTCTTGTGAACTAGAATCCTCTTATGCAGCCTGCCGCCGGCGCCACGAGGCAGCCCCACGAGTATGTTCCCGACCGGGCGGAGAGCGACGTCGACGACCCCGACTTGGGGGCGGTGGCGATGGAAGCCGACGCCGAATGCGGGGGAGGGGGGGCGGAAGGCGACTTCAGGCCCTGAGCCACCTTCGCCGACTGGCCTGAGACGACGCTGAAGGCGAAGTCGCTCCGCGCCACAAGCTGAGGACCGGCCCGTCGGGCGCCGGCTCCTCATCCGGCCAAGGTGGCGCGAAGAGGCGTCACGCCGGGCCGAGTGCGCCCGGCGGTAAATTGAAGAAGCTCAAGGGGGCAGCCGCCGCGACCAGACGAGAGGAGGCGGCCACGAAGGCCAACCGCTTCCGAAGGGAAGTGAGAAAGCCGCCGCTAGTATCCGTGTAAGTCTTTACGCTCTTTTATTTTCTTCGTTGAGTCTTGTCCGAGTCTTTATTTATATACTCCCTCTATTCTTCTTCAGGGTCCCTCTTTCCCTTGAGAGAGTCGCCGTCCCCTCCGTCATGGGGTCGGCAGAGACGTCCACCAATACTCGGCGGCCCGACCCTGCCGCCGACCTCCGGGAGGCGACGGAGCGGAATGGGCGGGAGAAGCGCGAGGAGGAGGAGGCCGCGTGTTTGGAGAAGGCGGAGGCCGACAGGGCGGCCGCCTCCGCCCAGAAAAAGCTAGATGATGCGAAGCCGCCCTTGCGGCGAGATGGCGCGCCGAGGAGGCCGCACGTCGACGATCGGCGATGCTCGTCCCCCCACTATCGTCTGCACCGCCGCCTCCGGAGTTCACGGGGCATACCGGGGGACCCGGCACCGAGAACCTCATCACGGAGAAGGAGAGCGGCGAGGCCTCCATGTCGGATGCTCTCGTGCCGCCGCCGCCACCTCCACCACCGTCTCGGAGGCCGCACGGCAAACAGCCGGTGGATCCGTCGGAGCCGCCGGCCGTGGATGAGGCCGAAGCGCGGCTTCTTCTCCAAGTCGCCTCGCTGGTGCGTCGCCGTCTTGAGAGGGCGACCTTGGCGCCGCGACCTCGGGAGATCGCCGCTGCCAGCTCGGCAGCTCTAGACGCCGAGGCCACAAGCGTCGCGCCCACCGGGTGGGTGCGCGGAGGCGGCACCGGGCCGCTAAATCAACCGCTCTTGGAAGTCCAGGCGAAGATGCGGGCCGAAGGCGACACCCTTCAGGCCTGCACCAGAGCGCACCTGGCCGCGCGAACGGCCATCCGAGTAAGTTTCTTCTCCTTCTTGATTCTTGTTTTTCTCTGTGGGGGCGCGCCAGCGCACCCACTGGATGTAGTCCCCGAGTTCCGGGCCGGCTGCTTAGTAGGCGGTTCGGAACTCCCTCTGGCGAGTTCCAAACACTAACTTCGTCTTCAATGACTTATTGCAGGAGTATCACAACCTCCGCGCCACTGCCTTCAACCGCAATGTTGAGGAGTTGAGAAAGCGGGCTGCCGACTTGTCGGAAAGCTGGAGTGAGCTCTTCTTCTTCGCGGGGGCGCGCTGGCGCACCCCGTGGGCTGTAGTCCCCGAGATTCGGGCCGACTGCTGAGCAGTCGGGCCGGATCTTCCCGGCGATCTTCTTTGCTGACGACTGATTCGTTTTCTCTTTCGATTTTCATGAGCTAACGCCGCTCTTCAGGAGCAGCTGGGCGAGGCCAATACCGCCCGTCGCGCCAAGGAGGAGGAGTGTGACAGGCTCACCACGGAGCGCGACCTGCTGGCGGCGCAGCTGGCCGAGCAGAAGGAGATGCTCAAGAAGGCGCAGGACGAGGCCGAGAAGAAGGAAGCCGCTCTCCTGGCCGAGTTCGAGAGCGAGCGCTCCTCCTGGACTGACAGGGAGGCGATGCTGACCTCCGGTTTCCATGAGATCGAGGATATTGTGGATGGTACGTTTCTTTCAATTCTTCGCGCTTCCGACTTAGTGTAAGGCCGACTTTCTGATTTTCGACTTTCTTATTTTTCGTCTTGGCAGACTTCTTCCCCGGCCACTCGCAGGCAGTCCCTCTGGCCATCGAGGCTGCTCGTGAGGCACGAAGGGCGAATGGTGAGGAGATCGCCGCCAATGCCCCCCGAACCGTTGACGAACAGCTCTTGAGCATTGAAGCCCATCTTCGTCCGGTCCACTGGCAGATGCGCCGGCTTCAGCATGCCGGCGCCCAGGCGGTTGCCGCTTTGTGGCCGGATATGCCGGCTCTACGCACCGCCAGTCGGACCGCCGACTGGCTGGAAGTCGCTGCCGGCCGTCTTGAGGCCTGGAAGGGCTCCTCGGCCCGGGCCGGAGCGTGCCGGGCCTTGGAGTTTGTCAAGGCGTGGTATCCAGGGCTGGACCTGGACAGCCTGGCCGCGTTCCGGTCAGAAGCCCAAGCCGAACTGGAGGCCGTGGAGGGCGCCCTTATCGAGCGTGCGGCGGCCATCGCCGAGTACACGGACACCAGCGTCTTCGTGCCCGAGCGGGCTGAAGGCGGCGAGGAAGTGTCGGCAGAGTGGTTCGAGATGAACCCAGAGTATGGCGAGGACTCGGTGGAGGTGATCGACTCCAGCACTGAGGAGGAGGACGAGGCGGAGGCCGAAGGCGAAGCGGTGGTGCCAAAATATGGAGCAGGCGGCCAGCCTCAGCTCGACCGCGCCTCCAGCAACAAGCCACGTCAGGAGAAAACGACTGCTGCCGGAGGCGATCAAACCGAGACCGCCCAGCCGACTGCCCCGGCGCCTGACACCGCCGTCTCCTCCGATCCTCCACTCCCAGATGCCGCCTCCTAGGCTGCCTTTTCCGCCACTATTTGTCTGTCTTTAGTAATCTTTTGAAAACTTTGTTAGATTCGAACAATTCCACCCGCGGGGTGTATCTTGAACTTCTATTCGAAGATTCGGCCAAGGACCTATGTAAATATTAATCTGCTTTCCGTCTTTCCTTGCTTATTGCTCTTTAGGCTTTTTCCCTTTGTCGCCTTCCTTTAGTCGCTGCCTTGTCAGTCGAACAGCCGCTCTGCGGACTGTCGCTAGGTCAAGTGCTTGGCTACTTTGGGAAGGCAAGGATTTGGCCGTTTAGAGTTTCTTTAGCAAGTCGGATAGGAAGCGACATGCCGACTACCCAAGAGTCGGCTGTCCTTAGTAGAGGATAATGAAGACGGCGAGCCGGCTACTCATGAGTCGGCCCTTGGCTTCAGAAATGTTGGAGGCCGTCTTATGCTATGTTCGTGCTTTAGGTCCTTAGCCATTTTTCGTGTAGGTGCCCGCTCTTCCTCACTCCTACCTGCCTCACAGTCGCTCTGCGAGCTGCGGCTTTGCCAGGAGGCGGATTGGGCACCACACACTACTTGTCTGACTGCGGGAAGCTTCTCATAGCGCAAGGCGGCGAGTCCCCGGGCCGACTAGTCAGGCCCGGTGCCAAGCGGCTTGTAATGAAAGTAATGTACTTGGAGGCATAATTCTTATCGTACAGATAACAAAAAGGGCAGTCCTCGAGCTCGTCTCGGGGGGCCCAAAGTCTTAGTACTTTAATACAAGGGGTAGTGTGATACATACTGCATCAACTGTAAAATCTTCGAAGAAGATTTGCATTCCACGGGCGTTCTGTCTCTTTGCCGGAGTCGTCCCTCTTGCGCGCTCGGGGCTTCTGGGCATCGATTAAATAGTAGGCGTCATTCCCTAGCACCTTGCTGACGATGAAGGGGCCTTCCCAAGGTGCCGACAGCTTGTGCTGGCCGGCCGTTCGTTGGATCAGCCGGAGCACAAGGTCGCCTTCTTGAAAGGATCTTGGCCTGACCCTCCTGTTGTAGTATCGATGCAGACTCTGCTAGTAGATGCTGGACCGGCTGAGTGCCAACAGCCGGCCCTCTTCCAGCAGATCGATGCCGTCTTGACGTGCTTCCTCTGCTTCTTCCTCAGTGTACATGGTGACTCGCGGGGAGTCGAACTCTATGTCCGTTGGGATGACGGCTTCGGCGCCGTAGACGAGGAAGAATGGTGTGAAGCCGGTTGACTTGTTTGGAGTCGTGCGCAGACTCCAGAGGACGGCTGGCAGCTCCTCGAGCCAACAGCCGGCAGATCGCTCCAGTGGTGTGACGAGTCGAGGCTTCATGCCGGATAGGATGAGGCCGTTTGCTCGCTCCACTAGGCCGTTTGACTGCGGGTGGGCAACAGATGCTAAGTCCAGTCGGATGCCCTGTGGCGCAGAAACGGGCCAAGGCGCCTTTGGCAAAATTCGTGCCATTGTCGGTGATGATGCTATGTGGGATGCCGTACCGAGTTGTGATGTCAGCGATGAAGGTCACTGCAGTAGGACCATTCAATTTCTTGATGGGCTTCACCTCCACCCACTTGGTGAACTTGTCCACCGTGACAAGTAGGTGAGTCAAGCCACCTCGTGCCGTCTTGAACGGTCCCACCATGTCCAGGCCCCAAACTGCAAAGGGCCGGGAGATGGGGATAGTCTTGAGTGCGGAAGCCGGCTGAAGCGGCTTGGAACAAAAAACCTGGCACCCCTTGCACTTTTGGACTAACTCTTTGGCCTCTTCCAGAGCGGTTGGCCAGAAAAAACCGTGCCGGAAGGCTTTGGTGACGAGTGCCCTTGAGGCCGCGTGGTGACCGCACTCGCCTTCGTGGATGTCTCTAAGGATTGCCTGACCTTGTTCTGCTTCGACGTGTAACGCCCCAGATGTAACTTTCCATATTTGTATCCAACTCTTGCCGTCTCCGGCGCTAAGTTATATTTATTTCTCGGGTTTGGGTCTTTGTCTTCGTGTGTGTTGTTTTCGTTTTCATGCATCTCTTATCAGGTCATCACGTGCATTGCATTTGCATACATGTTCACCTCATGCATTCGAGCATTTTCCCCGTTGTCCGTTTTGCATTCCGGCGTTTCGTTCTCCTCCGGTGGTCATTTCTACCTTTCTTTCTTGTGTGGGGTTTAAACATTTCCGGATTGGACCGAGTCTTGCCAAGCGGCCTTGGTTTACTACCGGTAGACCGCCTGTCAAGTTTCGGGTCGTTTGGACTTCGTTTGATACTCCAACGGTTAACCGAGGGACCGAAAAGGCCTCTTATGTGTTGCAGCCCAACACCCCCCAAATTTGGCCCAAAACCCACCAAACTCTGCTCCATGTCCTAGAGCGTTCGATCACGATCGTGTGGGCGAAAACCGCACCTCATTTGGACTCTCCTAGCTCCCTCTATGCCTATATATACACCCCTCCGTTTTCGGATCTCTCCCTCTCCCCGAAACCCTAAAAAAAAAAGATTTCCTTCCTCCGCCGCCGACGGACGTGTCCGAATCGGACCGGACACCGTCCGCCCCGCCGCCGCCAGCCAACCGCGAGCCGCCAAGTGGCGCCTCGGGTCCCCAGTTCACCGCCGACGCCCGGGGCCCGCCAGGCCCACGAAGGGCCCTCCCCGGCCCGCAGTCTCCCCGCCGCCTCCTCCTACGTCCGCCGCCGCCACCTCCGGCGCCGGTGGCCGCCGCCGCCGCGGGCCGCCGCGCCCCCGACCGGAGTTCGTCGCCGCGTCGCCGCGGGCCGCCGCGCCCGACCCCGCTCCGCCCCGCTGCCATCTCCGGTGGTCGCGGCTCCGCCACCGCCCGGCGCCGCCGTCCCGGCCACCGGACGCCGCCCCGCCGGCCGTCGTCCCCGCCTTCGCCGGCGTCGCCTCGGGAGGCGCGCCCCGACCCGGCTGCTACAGTGCCCGAACCCTAGATCTGAGATCTAAACCGAGGGTTGACTTTTTCCCTCTCCCTCTAATTTTTTATGCATTCTTTGACTGCTTGTATCTCCGCAACCGTAGATCCGTTTTAGGCGTATGATATGTCAAAATCTTCGTCTCGACATGTACATCATTTCATTCCATTGCATCATTTGCATTTGAGGTCATCTTGATACCCAAAATGCTGTTAGAAGGAGGCTTCGTGAGTTAAATTGCAGATCCGTTAGTTCATCATGCACTTTTGTCATTTTTGCTATATTTAATCCGTGCATGATATGCCTGTGCCCCTTTGGAGTGTATTGTGAAGCATTTTGTCTTCTTTCCAGAGGTGCCACCCATGCATTTTTAGGATGTGTGTGTTGTCTTGTGCAAGCTTGCGAAGAGAGGTACCTGAGATTGCAGATTTCAGGGACTTAGTGATTTTCACTAAGTCTGGGATATTTTAGTTCATGATGCCATATGTCCAGCTTGTTTCCTAGTGATCCGTGCCTCTTTTGAGGATGATCAGTAAGGGAGTTTTGATATTTATGTCATGCTCTATCCATCCATGTCTTTGTTGGCATTTGTGGAGTGCTCTAGGTTGACTCAATCGAGCTCAACTTTTGCTTCGTTGTTAATCTGGGCAGATCGTCAACTTGTTTGCGATTTCGCCGATGCTACCGTTAGTGTTCCATGCATGCTATGCCTTCGTTCTTGCCATGTGTAGCTAGCACTTTGTGTCTTCTTGCTGGTTATATGCTTTACTTGCCATGACTTGCACCGTAGTGAGTGCATCGAGCTCGTTTACATGCCTTCGTGAGTTAGATTTCAGCATGTCTCAGTTTTCACTAAGTCTGAAAACTGATTGTGTTCGAGCGATGTTCGTGAGCTCGGTAGAGTACTTTGTGAACCCTTTTGGCCCCAGGTCACTTTGGGTGTTTTATTAAGCTTGTTGAGTAGCTCCATGCCATGTTCTTACTTGTCATGTTCAGGTTTTCTATCATGTTGTTTTGCTGCTCCGAAGAGGGCTTCGTGATCTGAAATTTCAGACTAGTGTTAATTTCACTAAGTCTGAAATCTGTTTTGCATTTGCGTTTTAGCCATGCTTGTTTGAACCTCTTAATGGATGAATTTGCCTGTGGCTCAGTGCTAGTGTTTTGTCGACCATCTTGTGTACTTCACTGCCATGTATTTTGTTTTCTTGTTTGGTGGCTGTAGCATGTTCATTTCGTTGCATTTAGATGCCTACTTGCTGTTAATCGCAGACCGGTGTCATATCTTAAAACGCTTGCCATTTCCAAACCGTAGCTCCGATTCCTATGATCTTTATATCGTTTTCGAGCGATTTCATCCCCTCTATCCAGTGGCACACTTGGTTTTCCAAGTTGATGCCAGGTTCATGCTTTTCCTGTCATATCTTGCATTTTGCATCCCGCATTGCATCCCGCATAGCATATCGTCATTTCATCACATTGCTTGGTCTTGCCCGTGGTTGATTGTATCCTTGTTGCTTGTTTGTCTTGTTGGGTAGAGCCGGGAGACGAGTTCGCTACCGAGGAGCCCGTTGAGTTTGCTTGTGAGGATCCAGTCAACTCTGACAACTGTGCAGGCAAGATGATCATACCCTCGAAATCACTACTATCTTGCTATGCTAGTTTGCTCGCTCTTTTGCTTTGCCACTGCTACGATGCCTACCTTTTGCTTGTCAGCCTCCCAATTGCCATGTTAAACCTCTAACCCACCATTGTCCTAGCAAACCGTTGATTGGCTATGTTACCGCTTTGCTCAGCCCTTCTTATAGCGTTGTTAGTTGCAGGTGAAGATTGGAGCCGTTCCTTGTTGGAACATTTATATTCTTGTTGGGATATCATTATATTGCTATGTTATCTTAATGCATCTATATACTTGGTAAAGGGTGGAAGGCTGGGCCTCTCGCCTAGTGTTTTGTTCCACTCTTGCCGCCCTAGTTTCCGTCATACCGGTGTTATGTTCCCGGATTGTGCGTCCCTTACGCGGTTGGGCTATAATGGGAACCCCTTGATAGTTCGCCTTGATTAAAGCTTTTCCAGCAATGCCCAACATTGGTCTTACCATTTGCCACCTAGCCCCTTTTCCCTTGGGTTTCCGGAGCCCGAGGGTCATCTTATTTTAGCCCCCCACGGGCCAGTGCTCCTCTGAGTGTTGGTCCGAACTAGAGCCCTGTGCAGCGCCACCTCGGGGAAACTCAAGGTTTGGTTTTAGTTGTACGGATTGCTCATCTGAGTGTGCCCTGAGAAAGAGATATGTGCAGCTCCTATCGGGATTTGTCGGCACATTCGGGCGGTGTTGCTGGACTTGTTTTAACCTGTCGAATTATCTTGTTGTACCGAGATACCGAGTCTGATCGGTGTGTCTTGGGTGGAGGTCTATTCCTTCGTTGACCGTGAGAGCTTGTTATGGGCTAAGTTGGGACCCCCCCTGCAGGGATTGATCTTTCGAAAGCCGTGCCCGCGGTTATGGGCGGATGGGAATTTGTTAATGTCCGGTTGTAGATGACTTGAACTAAACTTAAATTAAAATGAATCAACCGTGTGTGTTGCCGTGATGGCCCCTTCTCGGCGGAGTCCGGGAAGTGGACACGGCGTTGGAGTTATGCTTGCGCAGGATGTTCCTTTAGCTTCTCGCGCGTGCTTCGCCTTCTCTTCTCGCTCTCTTTTGCGCATAAGTTAGCCACCACATATACTAGTCGCTTGCTGCAGCTCCACTTATATTTGCCTTACCCATTCCTATGAGCTTAAATAGTCTTGATCGCGTGGGTGTGAGATTGCTGAGTCCCTGTGGCTCACAGATACTACAACTCCAGATGCAGGTCCAGGTGATTCCGCTCCAGTTGACGATTACGAGCTCAGGTGGGAGTTCGACGAGGACTCTCAGCGTTACTACGTGTCCTTTCCAGATGATCAGTAGTGGTGCCTAGTTGGGGTTGTCGATTCAGGACCTTGTCGCATGTTGGGGGTCTTTTCTATTTTGGCACCGTAGTCGGGCCATGAGTGATTTGTTTGATGGATGTTGTTTATGTACTCTGATGTGACGTGGCGAGTGTAAGCCAACTATGTTATCTCCCCCTTTTATTATGTATTGCATGGGATGTTGTAATGATTGCCTGACTTGCGACATTGCTTTCAATGCGGTTATGCCTCTAAGTCGTGCCTCGACACGTGGGAGCTATAGCCGCATCGAGGGCGTTACAAGTTGGTATCAGAGCCATCCCCGACCTTAGGAGCCCCATTGCTTGATCGTTTTTAGCAGCCGAGTTGTGTCTAGAAAAATGTAGCGATGAGGTGTTGTCGTCACAATTTCATCGTTGCAATTCTGGTATACTTGAGATATGTTCGCCGACATCGAAAATCTCTTTTATGCAGTTCGTTGGTGAGATAACCTCGACGCCACCCAGTACTGGGGCGGGAGTTCGGGAGTATCGCCATAACTTGTATAACGGATGCTTTTCGAAGGTTGAGGTAGATGGTTTCCGAAGTTTTCCTGGTTATGTGTTGAAGGATGGATACAGCTGGATGTAGGATTTGCTAGTTTGGGTGAGATATTGTGCTTCCCCTGTATCCCCAACACCTGATTGCATAACCGGAAAGGTTCGGGAGTATCATAGGTGGGAATTCTAGTAGCTCTAGTTCTTCTTCCACGGATATTGGTTTGAGATTGGGATTTCTTACCGATTATTCGTTCTTGATCCGTACCTTGTTGATTTATTTCTATACCTTAATTCTTCGTGGCTTCTCAATTTATGGATATGTGATCATTTGAAGAGGAATGCATTCGTTCATTTTGTTCAGATGTGAAGACTATATGTTGCAATTTTCATTCCGTTGGATTCAGCTTCTGTATTGTTGTCTATCTATGTGCTAATGGTGGTCAACCTGTTCAGGATGGCTCCTCCAACGCGCACGACTCCGAATCCTAATCCGCCTCCACCTCCGCCTCCTCCGGAGGCATGGCAAGCTGTGATGGCCGCTACTAATGCAAACACACAGTTGATCATGCAAATTCTCCAAGAGCGCAATCAAGGCAATCAAGGGAATCAAGGCCATAATCAGCACCACTTTGCTACTCTGAACCAGTTCCTTGCTAATGGCCCAAAGACGTTCAGCGGTTGTGTTGAGGCTACCGATGCTGACGATTGGCTAGTGGATCTGGGCAAGCATTTTGAATGCAGCAACGTCAGGCCTGAAGATTTCGTCAAGTTCGCTTCTTTCCAGCTCAAAGATCAGGCTGCAGAGTGGTTCCAGCAGTACAAGGATTCCAGAGGTGGACGTGTTATCACTTGGGACGATTTCCGTCAAGATTTCCGCGCTCATCACATCCCTCAAAGCGTGGTTGAGAGTAAGCGTCAGGAATTCCGCAATCTGAAGCAAGGCTCTTTGTCTGTCTATGACTACAACAAGTTGTTCCAGAAGCTCGCCCGTTTTGCCAAGCAGGATGTTCCTGATGAGAAGAGTATGATCTATCAGTTCAGGGGTGGTCTTCGTGAGGAAATTCAGCTCGCTCTTGTCCTCTTTGAGCCGTTGAGATACGATGAGTTCTACAACATGGCACTGAAGCAAGAGGCTGCTCAGATGAGATGTGATGCTTCCAGGAAGCGTGCCAGAGATGTTACTCCGTCTTCCTCTACTCAAGTGGTCAAGCAGCAGAAGTATTGGCTTCCTCCTCCTCCGTTCCGTCAGCCGTATCAGCAGAAGAGCAAAGGTGGCAGTGGTTTCTCCCACCCACCCAACCCAGGCTTTCAGAACAAGGCTTCGTCTCAAGCTCCAAGATCGAGTGCTCCGTATCACCGTCCGCTTTCAGAGGTCACGTGCAACAAGTGCCAACAGAAGGGTCACTATGCCAACAAGTGTACCAACCAGAGGCGTCTTCCTCCTCCTCCTCCTGTCAGATCGGCAAGTACAGCTGTGGTCAAGCACAATCCCAAGCTCACCAAAGTGGCTCATTTTCTGCCTATCAAGGAGTCAATCACTGCAGCTCAATTGGCGGAACTCTATACCTCTCGCATTGTCTCTCTGCACGGTATTCCTCAAGTGATATCTTCAGACCGTGGCAGCATCTTTACCTCCAAGTTTTGGGATTCTTTTCAGAAGGCTATGGGCACCAACATCCGCTTCAGCACAGCGTTCCATCCTCAAACAAGCGGTCAAGTCGAGCGTGTCAACCAAATTCTTGAAGATATGCTCAGGGCTTGTGTGATCTCCTTCGGCATGAAGTGGGAGGATTGTCTTCCTTATGCCGAATTCTCATACAACAACAGCTTTCAAGCAAGTTCGGGCAAGGCCCCCTTCGAAATTCTGTATGGCAGGAAGTGCCGTACCCCTCTCAACTGGTCTGAAACCGGTGAACGTCAGCTGCTGGGTAATGACTTAATCACAGAAGCAGAAGAAATGTGCAAAGTCATTCGTGATAACCTCAAAGCAGCTCAATCCCGCCAGAAGAGCTACTATGATAGTAAGCATCGTGATCTGGTTTTCGAGATTGGAGATCATGTTTACCTCCACGTCTCTCCCATGAAAGGTACTCGTCGCTTCGGTATCAAAGGGAAGCTTGCCCCTAGATACGTGGGACCTTTCAAGATTGTCAGCAAGAGAGGCGACCTCGCCTATCAACTCGAGCTTCCTTCAAACTTTGCAAATGTTCATGATGTGTTCCATGTCTCTCAGCTTCGAAAGTGCTTCAAGACTCCTGACCGCACCGTCAACTTCGAGGACATTGAGCTCCAAGAAGATCTCTCCTATCGTGAGCACCCAGTTGCTATTCTCGAAGAGACAGAACGCAAGACTCGCAACAAGTCAATCAAATTTCTCAAAGTCAAGTGGTCACACCATTCCGACCGTGAAGCTACCTGGGAACGCGAGGATCACCTTCGTTCTGAGTACCCGGAGTTCTTTCAGTCCTAGATCTCGGGACGAGATCTTTTCGTAGTGGTGGAGTGTTGTAACGCCCCAGATGTAACTTTCCATATTTGTATCCAACTCTTGCCGTCTCCGGCGCTAAGTTATATTTATTTCTCGGGTTTGGGTCTTTGTCTTCGTGTGTGTTGTTTTCGTTTTCATGCATCTCTTATCAGGTCATCACGTGCATTGCATTTGCATACATGTTCACCTCATGCATTCGAGCATTTTCCCCGTTGTCCGTTTTGCATTCCGGCGTTTCGTTCTCCTCCGGTGGTCATTTCTACCTTTCTTTCTTGTGTGGGGTTTAAACATTTCCGGATTGGACCGAGTCTTGCCAAGCGGCCTTGGTTTACTACCGGTAGACCGCCTGTCAAGTTTCGGGTCGTTTGGACTTCGTTTGATACTCCAACGGTTAACCGAGGGACCGAAAAGGCCTCTTATGTGTTGCAGCCCAACACCCCCCAAATTTGGCCCAAAACCCACCAAACTCTGCTCCATGTCCTAGAGCGTTCGATCACGATCGTGTGGGCGAAAACCGCACCTCATTTGGACTCTCCTAGCTCCCTCTATGCCTATATATACACCCCTCCGTTTTCGGATCTCTCCCTCTCCCCGAAACCCTAAAAAAAAAAAGATTTCCTTCCTCCGCCGCCGACGGACGTGTCCGAATCGGACCGGACACCGTCCGCCCCGCCGCCGCCAGCCAACCGCGAGCCGCCAAGTGGCGCCTCGGGTCCCCAGTTCACCGCCGACGCCCGGGGCCCGCCAGGCCCACGAAGGGCCCTCCCCGGCCCGCAGTCTCCCCGCCGCCTCCTCCTACGTCCGCCGCCGCCACCTCCGGCGCCGGTGGCCGCCGCCGCCGCGGGCCGCCGCGCCCCCGACCGGAGTTCGTCGCCGCGTCGCCGCGGGCCGCCGCGCCCGACCCCGCTCCGCCCCGCTGCCATCTCCGGTGGTCGCGGCTCCGCCACCGCCCGGCGCCGCCGTCCCGGCCACCGGACGCCGCCCCGCCGGCCGTCGTCCCCGCCTTCGCCGGCGTCGCCTCGGGAGGCGCGCCCCGACCCGGCTGCTACAGTGCCCGAACCCTAGATCTGAGATCTAAACCGAGGGTTGACTTTTTCCCTCTCCCTCTAATTTTTTATGCATTCTTTGACTGCTTGTATCTCCGCAACCGTAGATCCGTTTTAGGCGTATGATATGTCAAAATCTTCGTCTCGACATGTACATCATTTCATTCCATTGCATCATTTGCATTTGAGGTCATCTTGATACCCAAAATGCTGTTAGAAGGAGGCTTCGTGAGTTAAATTGCAGATCCGTTAGTTCATCATGCACTTTTGTCATTTTTGCTATATTTAATCCGTGCATGATATGCCTGTGCCCCTTTGGGGTGTATTGTGAAGCATTTTGTCTTCTTTCCAGAGGTGCCACCCATGCATTTTTAGGATGTGTGTGTTGTCTTGTGCAAGCTTGCGAAGAGAGGTACCTGAGATTGCAGATTTCAGGGACTTAGTGATTTTCACTAAGTCTGGGATATTTTAGTTCATGATGCCATATGTCCAGCTTGTTTCCTAGTGATCCGTGCCTCTTTTGAGGATGATCAGTAAGGGAGTTTTGATATTTATGTCATGCTCTATCCATCCATGTCTTTGTTGGCATTTGTGGAGTGCTCTAGGTTGACTCAATCGAGCTCAACTTTTGCTTCGTTGTTAATCTGGGCAGATCGTCAACTTGTTTGCGATTTCGCCGATGCTACCGTTAGTGTTCCATGCATGCTATGCCTTCGTTCTTGCCATGTGTAGCTAGCACTTTGTGTCTTCTTGCTGGTTATATGCTTTACTTGCCATGACTTGCACCGTAGTGAGTGCATCGAGCTCGTTTACATGCCTTCGTGAGTTAGATTTCAGCATGTCTCAGTTTTCACTAAGTCTGAAAACTGATTGTGTTCGAGCGATGTTCGTGAGCTCGGTAGAGTACTTTGTGAACCCTTTTGGCCCCAGGTCACTTTGGGTGTTTTATTAAGCTTGTTGAGTAGCTCCATGCCATGTTCTTACTTGTCATGTTCAGGTTTTCTATCATGTTGTTTTGCTGCTCCGAAGAGGGCTTCGTGATCTGAAATTTCAGACTAGTGTTAATTTCACTAAGTCTGAAATCTGTTTTGCATTTGCGTTTTAGCCATGCTTGTTTGAACCTCTTAATGGATGAATTTGCCTGTGGCTCAGTGCTAGTGTTTTGTCGACCATCTTGTGTACTTCACTGCCATGTATTTTGTTTTCTTGTTTGGTGGCTGTAGCATGTTCATTTCGTTGCATTTAGATGCCTACTTGCTGTTAATCGCAGACCGGTGTCATATCTTAAAACGCTTGCCATTTCCAAACCGTAGCTCCGATTCCTATGATCTTTATATCGTTTTCGAGCGATTTCATCCCCTCTATCCAGTGGCACACTTGGTTTTCCAAGTTGATGCCAGGTTCATGCTTTTCCTGTCATATCTTGCATTTTGCATCCCGCATTGCATCCCGCATAGCATATCGTCATTTCATCACATTGCTTGGTCTTGCCCGTGGTTGATTGTATCCTTGTTGCTTGTTTGTCTTGTTGGGTAGAGCCGGGAGACGAGTTCGCTACCGAGGAGCCCGTTGAGTTTGCTTGTGAGGATCCAGTCAACTCTGACAACTGTGCAGGCAAGATGATCATACCCTCGAAATCACTACTATCTTGCTATGCTAGTTTGCTCGCTCTTTTGCTTTGCCACTGCTACGATGCCTACCTTTTGCTTGTCAGCCTCCCAATTGCCATGTTAAACCTCTAACCCACCATTGTCCTAGCAAACCGTTGATTGGCTATGTTACCGCTTTGCTCAGCCCTTCTTATAGCGTTGTTAGTTGCAGGTGAAGATTGGAGCCGTTCCTTGTTGGAACATTTATATTCTTGTTGGGATATCATTATATTGCTATGTTATCTTAATGCATCTATATACTTGGTAAAGGGTGGAAGGCTGGGCCTCTCGCCTAGTGTTTTGTTCCACTCTTGCCGCCCTAGTTTCCGTCATACCGGTGTTATGTTCCCGGATTGTGCGTCCCTTACGCGGTTGGGCTATAATGGGAACCCCTTGATAGTTTGCCTTGATTAAAGCTTTTCCAGCAATGCCCAACATTGGTCTTACCATTTGCCACCTAGCCCCTTTTCCCTTGGGTTTCCGGAGCCCGAGGGTCATCTTATTTTAGCCCCCCACGGGCCAGTGCTCCTCTGAGTGTTGGTCCGAACTAGAGCCCTGTGCAGCGCCACCTCGGGGAAACTCAAGGTTTGGTTTTAGTTGTACGGATTGCTCATCTGAGTGTGCCCTGAGAAAGAGATATGTGCAGCTCCTATCGGGATTTGTCGGCACATTCGGGCGGTGTTGCTGGACTTGTTTTAACCTGTCGAATTATCTTGTTGTACCGAGATACCGAGTCTGATCGGTGTGTCTTGGGTGGAGGTCTATTCCTTCGTTGACCGTGAGAGCTTGTTATGGGCTAAGTTGGGACCCCCCCTGCAGGGATTGATCTTTCGAAAGCCGTGCCCGCGGTTATGGGCGGATGGGAATTTGTTAATGTCCGGTTGTAGATGACTTGAACTAAACTTAAATTAAAATGAATCAACCGTGTGTGTTGCCGTGATGGCCCCTTCTCGGCGGAGTCCGGGAAGTGGACACGGCGTTGGAGTTATGCTTGCGCAGGATGTTCCTTTAGCTTCTCGCGCGTGCTTCGCCTTCTCTTCTCGCTCTCTTTTGCGCATAAGTTAGCCACCACATATACTAGTCGCTTGCTGCAGCTCCACTTATATTTGCCTTACCCATTCCTATGAGCTTAAATAGTCTTGATCGCGTGGGTGTGAGATTGCTGAGTCCCTGTGGCTCACAGATACTACAACTCCAGATGCAGGTCCAGGTGATTCCGCTCCAGTTGACGATTACGAGCTCAGGTGGGAGTTCGACGAGGACTCTCAGCGTTACTACGTGTCCTTTCCAGATGATCAGTAGTGGTGCCTAGTTGGGGTTGTCGATTCAGGACCTTGTCGCATGTTGGGGGTCTTTTCTATTTTGGCACCGTAGTCGGGCCATGAGTGATTTGTTTGATGGATGTTGTTTATGTACTCTGATGTGACGTGGCGAGTGTAAGCCAACTATGTTATCTCCCCCTTTTATTATGTATTGCATGGGATGTTGTAATGATTGCCTGACTTGCGACATTGCTTTCAATGCGGTTATGCCTCTAAGTCGTGCCTCGACACGTGGGAGCTATAGCCGCATCGAGGGCGTTACACGACGCAACGTTGGAAGACGCCGGTAACGCTGCGCCTGACTAGCTCTTTGTTGACTATGGTGTAGGCTACTGCTCGGCGTTGCACTTGCCGAGCCAAGATTTCGTCGGTGGGCAGCTCTCTGTTTACTAAGAATCTGAGGATGGGCTGGGCCCATGAAGGTGCTGCTATTTCTTCAACTGCCACTAGCGCGACTTGTATAAGGGCGGCCGGGCTGGGAGGCGGCGGGTTGGAGTCCGCAGCTGCTTGCTGATTTGACAAAGTCTCAGGGCCGACTGGAGCAGTCCCCGGGCCAAGCTCTGGGGTCTTCGATCTTGCTACTGCAGTCCCCGGGCTGGGTTCTGAAGTCCCCAGGCCGGCTTCGACTGTATGTTTCTTGGAGCTGGATTCGTCCTCCTCAGGTGGAGCCGGCAAATAGATTGAATATGATTCTGGTGACGGCTTGATAGAAGGCTTGAGGAGGCGCCGGAGGGCGACACCAGATGGTATTGCCTAGCGGGTGGAGCCGATTCGTGCCAAGGCGTCTGCTTGGTCGTTGTTGTTCCTTGGCACGTGGAGGAACTCGCACCCCTCGAAGTATCCGCTGAGTTGCTGGACGAGGAAACGGTAGCTCGCCATATTTGCGTTCTTGGCGTCCCAATCACCAGATGATTGCTGGACCACCAAGTCAGAGTCGCCATAACACAGGATCCGGCGAATGCCGAGTTCTTTGGCAAGCCGGAGCCCGTGGATGAGCGCCTCGTACTCGGCCACGTTGTTGGAGGCGGCGAAGTGGATCTGTAGCGCATATCTGAGCTTGTCGCCCTTGGGGGAAGTGAGGACGACGCCGACTCCCAGGCCGGTGCGCATCTTGGAGCCGTCGAAGTGCATCCGCCAATGGGTGGAGTCGGGCGCTGGCGGCAGATACTGGGTCTCGGCCCAGTCGACGAGGAAGTTGGCCAGTGCTTGTGACTTGAATGGCGGTGCGGGGCTCGTAGTAGATGGTGTAGGGAGCCAGGTCGATGGCCCATTTGGCCACCCGGCCGGAAGCATCTCGGCTTCCGATGATCTCGGCCAGTGGAGCTGTGCAGACCATAGTGATTGGATGCTCTTGGAAGTAAGGCTTCAATTTCTTGGCGGCAAAATGCACGCCGTAGCACATCTTCTGGTAATGGGGGTAGTTCTGCTTGGAGGTCGACAGCACCTCGCGCAAGTAATATACTGGTCTCTGGACGGGTAGCGCCTTGCCTTCCTCCTTGCGCTCGACTACAATGACCGTGCTGACTACTCGGCTGGTGGCGGCAATGTATAGGAGCATGGGCTCTTTGGGGGTCGGAGCCGCCAGCATAGGGGGAGTAGTCAACATCTTCTTTATCTGGAGAAAAGCCTCGTCCGCCTTGGGAGTCCGCTCAAAGAAGGTCGTCTTCTTCATGAGCTGAGATAAGGGGAGAGCCTTCTCGCCCAGTCGACTGATGAACCGGCTGATGGATGCCAAACAGCCGGTGAACTTCTGCACATCTAACAGTCGTCTGGGTGCCTCCATCCTCTCGATGGCCTTGATCTTTACTGGGTTGCACTCTATGCCGCGTTCGGAGACCAGGAAACCGAGGAGCTGGCCGGCTGGCACTCCTAAAACGCACTTCTCCGGGTTGAGCTTGATCTGGAATTGGCGCAGATTCTCAAATGTTTCCTTGAGGTCCTCCAGCAAGGTTCCATGCTTCTCCGCCTTCACCACTACATCATCCACATAGACGTGGGCGTTTCTGCCGAGTTGCTTCAGGAGGCACTTCTGCATGCAACGCTGAAAGGTGGCGCCGGCGTTTCTCAAGCCGAACGTCATGGTCAGGTAGTAGAAGGCTCCGAATGGCGTGATGAAGGCAGTCTTCAGTCTGTCTGCCGGGTTCAGCTTGATCTGATGATATCTTGAATACGCATCTAGGAAACTCAACAGCTCGCATCTGGCTGTGGAGACTATCACCTGATCAATTCTTGGCAGAGCAAATGGGTCCTTGGGGCAGGCTTTGTTGAGGCTCGTGTAATCAATGCACATCCGCCACTGCTTGTTCTTCTTCAGCACCAGTACTGGGTTTGCCAGCCACTGTGGAAAAAATACTTCCATGATGAAGCCGGCTGCAAGGAGCCGGGCTATTTCCTCTCCAACAACTCTTCTTTTTTCTTCTGACAGGCGGCGCAAGGGCTGCCTGACGGGCTTCACATCAGATCGGACATGTAATTTGTGCTCAGCGAATTCTGTCGGGACACCAGGCATGTCCTTGGGGGACCATGCGAAGATGTCCTGATTCTCACGGAGGAAATCGACGAGCTCGCCTTCCTATTTGCTGTCAAGGCCCGTGCCCACGACAGCGTACCTCTCCGGGTGCTCCGGGTCCAATGGTATCTTCTTTGTTTCTTTGGCCGGCTTGAATGATCCTTCTGCTTCCGACTCCTTGGGGTCAGGCGATAACTCGGGCTGCTTGCCGGCCATCGCCACAACCCGATCAAGGAGCCGTTTCTCAGCTGCGATCACCAAGGACTCGGCCAGCCGACTGCTTTCGGCCGCGCAAGCGGACGACTTCCTGTAGTCGCCGGACACGGTTAGGATTCCCTTGGAACTCGGCATCTTCATCTTGAGGTAGGCGTAGTGGGGGACCGCCATGAACTTGGCCAAGGAGGGTCAGCCAAGCAGTGCATGATACGGGCTCTCAAGGTCCACCACCTCAAACCAAATTGGCTCTCGGCGAAAATGTTCTTTGTCTCCGAAGAGGACATCTATCAGGATCTTGCCGATTGGTGAGCAGGAAAGGCCAGGGATGATTCCGTGGAACACAGTCCGGCTGCTCTAGAGCTGTCTTCGCTTGATTCCTAGTTTCTCCATTATATCCTTGTACAGGATGTTGATACTGCTGCCTCCGTCTATTAGTACTCGCGAGAAGCGAGCGGCCCGCCTATTTGCGGCGAGCGTGGCGCCTAAGACCAAGGCATAGGAGCCCGGACTCGGCATCACCTCTGGGTGATCATCTCTGCTCCAACTGATAGGCCTTTCGGACCAATGCATGAACTCCGGAGTGCTTGATGCGACCGCGTTTACTTCCTGCTGCTGTTGGCGCCTGCTGCGCCGGTCATCCGCTACACTGGTGAACACCACATAGGCTCCGTGCTCCTCTGGGAACTCGTCTTGTATCGCGCCGACTGGCCTGGCGGCCGGCTACTGGGGCGGCGGTGGAGGAGGCGGCCCAGCAGGAGTGGGAGGGAGCAGGCCGTCCCCCTTGGCGATTCTGGTCAGCCAGTGGCATTTCCTGGTGGTGTGGTTTGACGGCTTCGCGCCGCTATGAAACTTGCAGGGACCATCTAGAGTCTGCTCGTAGGAGAAAGCCGGCAGCCAGTTGGACTTGCCGCCCTTCTGCCGCTTCGTCGGAGGCGGTCCCTCCAGCTGTTGGTCCTCTGCCGTTGCCACTTGCCGACTGTTGGAAATCGGCTGCGGGGCTTTGTGCTTCTGGTCATTCTGCTGCTGCCGCCGACTGGTGTCTCCAGCCGGAGTTCTTGGAGCCTGAGGGGCGACTTTACCAGTGGCGCTGACCCGAATCTCCGCCTTCATGGAGGAGTCGGCCGTGGCGTACTTGTCCGCTGTGATCAGCAGCTCGTCGAGGGTCTCCAGCTCGTCGTAGAGGAGCTTGTGCTTGAGGAGGGTGCCTTCTCTGCACCCGGCAGTGAAGTACTCGATGGCCTGCACCTCGTGCATGCGCTCGCAGGAGTTCCGGAGTTCACCCCATCGCGTGAGGTAGTCGCGAGTAGACTCGTCAGGGCCTTGCACGCACAAGGAGAGCTGGCGCGGCTTGGGAGGTCGCTTGTACGTGCTCGTGAAGTTGCGGACGAAAGCCTCGGTGAAGTCGACCCAGCTATTGATGCTGCGAGGCTTCAGACTGTTTAGCCACGTCCGGGCCGAGCCCTGGAGCATGAGCGGGACATATCTTACGGCAACATGCTTGTTGCCGTTCGCTATGTTGATGGCTGTGGAGTAGTCGATTAGCCAATCTTCCGGCTTCACGGTGCCGGTATATTTGGGCGTGTCTCGGGGGAGCGTGAACCCTTTGGGAAAGGGCTCGTCCTGGATGCGGGGTCCAAAGTAGGGGGGACCCAACTCGTCTTCTTCTTCCAGCGCCAGGGATCGGTGGAGTCGGTCGATCCGGTGGCGGGCGTCGTTCTCTCCGACTCCCTCTCGGCGGCCAAGGCGGTCGCCGAGAGTCGGATGTTCCACGGGCGGCGGGGAGACTCGTCTTTCTCTGCGAGGACGGGGAGGTAGGTAGTCGTCCCGCCGTTCCACCGCTCTGGGGCGGCCGTCTTGGTCGCGCTCGATGGTGATGTGAGTCCGACTGTGGCTGGCAGCCGGCTCCTTGTCCTTCTTCCCACGGGCCCCACCAGTCGGCGTTCGGGACGTTGCACCTTGTTCTCGGCGAGGCGGTGGGTCGTCGTTTTGGTGCTGCGACGCCTCGGTGCGGCAGCCAGCGTTATTCTGCATGGCAGCCGCGTCGAGGAGCTGCTGAACTCGCTCCGTCATTATGTGGCGCTCTTCGCCTTCGAAGTTGTCGAGCTCGTCTGCTACCGCCTGGGCAGCACGGATATTTTCTACGGGCGTGGCATACACAGGGCGATCCACCCCGAAGAGGCTGGCGATTGCCGCGCCGCGCTGTCGGACCGCGCCTAGGCGGCCACGGCGCGATCCATCTCTCGTTGGTAAGCTTCTGACAAGCGCCTCATGCTTGCCAGTTTCTTCGCGCCCTCGATGAGCTGAAGGCGGAGCGCCTCCAGCGTCCCGGCGTCGGCGTCTTCCGGAATCGGTGCTGCAAGGTCTCGCAGGGCCGCGTCAAACGGGTCATGCACTCCTTCGCCGAAGCACTCGCCGTGCTCGAGGACGAGGACCTCAGTGACGGTGCTTCCGCTGCTCCCCGCGTATGAGAGCGGCTCGTCGTAGACCACCACATTGGGGGGGAACGTGACGAGCGACGCGGTGTCGGAGTCGACCAGCATCAGGTCGGTGGATCCTATGGACTCCAGGTCCATGGCAGGCTCGCCGGCGACGTGGAGTTGATCAAGGAGACCCACGAGGGGGCCCTCGGGGCCACCCGTGCCTGCGTCGGGCGCAGGCTCGTCGGAGAGGCAAACCTCACCGATAAGATCGGCGAGGCAGCTGGCGGCACAGGCGATCTCAGCGCCGCACAGCGCGTCGGCACAGACGCCGTCCGGCGTGCCGGGCTGGCTGTGCTCGCCGGGAGGAACAGGGTTCCCGTCCAGAGCAGATCTCCAAACGACGGTGCACCTCGCTCCACGGTGGGCGCCAAATCTCGGGGGTTGGATACGACATATGCCAAAGGATGGCTTATCATGGTGGGAGCGAGTAGAACGTCGCCGGTGCCTGGAAGCGGGATGAGGCGAAGACATGCACGCCGGCGAAACTTACCTAGCTTCAGGGCTCTCCTAGGAGATAACACCCCTACTGCCGCTCTGCGGGGTCTCCGCATGATCACTAAAGCAAGGTAACTACAATGGTGCTCCTGGAGCTGTTTCTGGAGGTAGAAGACGGCAAGGCTAGCTCTCTCCTCCCCGGGCTATCTGGTCTATCTTCCTCTCTGGGGTCGAACCCTTGGCATGGGTGCCCCGGGGGGTTTATATAGGCCTACCCCCCGGGGGTACAATAGTAATCCGGCTGGGCGCGGGTCCCAGCCGTCTGTCTCTCAGGCCGCCGTCCTTCCCGCCGGCTTCTGGGGCCCGCTGACTGGCGGGTCCCGCGGACAGGCTTGATATTGTAGCGGCACTCCTGATGACGCAGGCTCGGTCATCGGGTCGTGGCAACAGTGTTGCCGTCTATCGGGCGATCATTGTCGCCATTCCCCATCTTATCTGATTAATGGCTCGTGGGGCCCGGGAGGAGTCGGCCGACTCCAGGGAGGCCGACTCCCACGGGCCCGTCTTCGGGTCGCCCGGGCCGGCTTCGGCCCACCCACTGACAGGCGGCCCCGCCGCCCTCGGGTCATACAGGTTGGCATCGTGGGCACAGTGCACTGCGTACTGTGGCTGAGGTCAGGGCAGGCATGGCAACAGTGCCGTATCCCGCCGGAGATCTTCCAGCGGTACGGCTTACTGTAGCCACGCCGGCCCTTCATAGGCAGGGGGAAAACGGCCATGCCGTAACCGTACCCCATGTCGTACTTCGGGCTAAGGGAGGAGTCTTGGGCCGACTCTCCGTAGTCGGCCTCCCTGGAAGTCGCCGCCTGGGAGTCGGCTTATCTGGGAGCCGCCGCCTGGGACTCGACATATCTTGGAGCCGCTGCCTGGGACTCGGCATATCTTGGAGTCAGCCCTGGGACTCGGCCTGAGGGGTGCGGCCTGCCCCGATGTGTTGAAACGTCCTGGGGCTCGGGTTAGCCTACCCGTGGCCCATTACTCCGACAGTCCCTTAGTGCATGCTTCCGCTCCCTTTTGGGTATGTGGGTTGCATATATCATGTTCACCGTCCGCACTTGTGGGGGGAAGCCCTTCTGTCCTCTATTGTTCGGCGGTCGGGGCTCCTCCTCATCGTCGCTATGCAACCCCTTTATGTAGGACCTTGAAGTATGTCTAGAGGGGGGGGTGATTAGACTACTTGACCAATAAAAAATTAACCTTTTCCCAACTTTAGAGTTTGGCAGATTTTAGCTACTTTAGGACAAGTCAAGCAATCATCACACAATTCAAGAGAGCATGCAAAGCGTATATAGGTAGCGGAAATTAAAGCATGCAACTTGCAAGAAAGTAAAGGGAAGGGTTTGGAGGATTCAAACGCAATTGGAGACATGGATGTTTTTGGCGTGGTTCCGATAGGTGGTGCTATCGTACATCCACGTTGATGGAGACTTCGACCCACGAAGGGTAACGGCTGCGCGAGTCCACAGAGGGCTCCACCCACGAAGGGTCCACGAAGTAGCAACCTTGTCTATCCCACCATGGCCAACGCCCACGAAGGACTTGCCTCACTAGCGGTAGATCTTCACGAAGTAGGCGATCTCCTTGCCTTACAAACTCCTTGGTTCAACTCCACAATCTTGTCGGAGGCTCCCAAGTGACACCTAGCCAATCTAGGAGACACCACTCTCCAAGAAGTAACAAATGGTGCGTTGATGATGAACTCCTTGCTCTTGTGCTTCAAATGATAGTCTCCCCAACACTCAACTCTCTCTCATAGGTTTTGGATCTGGTGGAAAGAAGATTTGAGTGGAAAGCAACTTGGGGAAGGCTAGAGATCAAGATTCATATGGTAGGAATGGAATATCTTGGTCTCAACACATGAGTAGGTGGTTCTCTCTCAGAAATGGTAAGTTGGAAGTGTAGGTTCGTTCTGATGGCTCTCTCCACGAATGAAGAGGAGGTGGAGGGGTATATATAGCCTCCACACAAAATCTAACCGTTACACACAATTTACCAAACTCGGTGGGACCGAATCGTTAAACTCGGTCGGACCGATTTAGTAAACCTAGTGACCGTTAGTGATTTTCGGTGGGACTGACATGCATCTCGGTGAGACCGATTCGGTTAGGGTTAGGGCATAACGTAATCTCGGTAAGACCGATTACACAAACTCGGTGAGACCGATTTGGTAATAAGCTTTCCAGAGAGTTGGTCAGGTAAACTCGGTGGGACCGATTTGCTCTTTTCGGTGAGACCGAAATGTTACAAAAGGAAACAGAGAGTTTACATTGCAATCTCGGTGGGACCGATCGCTCACTTCGGTTAGACCGAAACGTTACGAAGGGAAACAGAGAGATTACAACCCCATCTCGGTGAGACCGAGATCCCTATCGGTAAGACCGATTTGCTTAGGGTTTGTGGCAGTGGCTATGACTTTTGGAATCGGTGGCGCCGGATAGGAAGAATCGGTGTGACCGATTTTGGCTTTGGGTTTAGGTCATTTGTGGATGTGGGAAAGTAGTTGAGGGTTTTGGAGCATATCACAAAGCACATGAAGCAAGAGGCTCATTAAGCAACACCTCATCCCTCCTTGATAGTATTGGCTTTTCCTATAGACTCAATGTGATCTTGGATCACTAAAATATAAAATGAAGAGTCTTGAGCTTTTGAGCTTGAGCCAATCCTTTGTCCTTAGTATTTTGAGGGATCCACTTTCATCATCCATGCCATGCCATTCATTGAGCTTTCCTGAAATAATAGTCTTGGAATAGCATTAGCTCAATGAGCTATATGTTGTTATGAATTACCAAAACCACCTAGGGATAGTTGCACTTTCAATCTCCCCCTTTTTGGTAATTGATGACAACATATAGATCAAAGCTTCGACAAATGATAATAAGATTGAATAACATCGTCGCTTTGAGAAGTATGTGATAAGCAAGAGCTCCCGATAAATTTGTGCATGGGTTAAGATTTGCTTTGGACTGCAAATGCACACTGAATTAGGCTCATGGGTTACTCTTCCATGTCACATACATCTTGGTGGAGCGCTCAAAATAATAAACAGTGAATACATGCACTAATCACCAAGCATAGTGAATGATCACATAAGATAGATAGGATAATATCAAGCATGCATAAGTGTAGCTTATGATCACACACATGATCATCAATGTCGCACAAGCATAGTAACTCAACCAAAAGCAAACAAAGTTTGAAAAACCACCAAATAAAGCAAGAGAGAATAAAAGCAACACACACTCTCTCTCGAAGCCTATGATCTATACATTTTTCTCCCCCTTTGGCAACAAGTTACCAAAAAGTTCATAGAAAATGCATAGTGCTAGATCGTCTCTCAGGCTTGATCTTCTGGTGGTGGTGTCCTAATAACTCCAAGGACGAAGGCTTCAGTTGAAGTACAGGGTGCTGGAGTGGATGCTGGAGCTGGTTGCACTGGAACTGTAGGTGCTGTGGCTGGTGCTGAAGTTGTTGCTCTAGTGTCTGTCACTGGCACTGCAACTGACCTCTGGGCTCTAGGCACTATGGCAAACACATTTGTGGTAGTCTTGCCCTGCCTCTCTTGCATATCATCCTGCAGCTGCTCTACAACTGACTGAATCTTAGTTACTTTAACATCAAGGTCATGAAACTTGAGTTCCATGATTCTCTCAAGGCTCTCCTGATTCTGAGTGAGGGTGGCTAGTCCTTTCTCAATCCTTAGTGTAGATGCTATAAAGTAACCAAGCTGCTCCTATTTGGTTTTCAAGAAATATTCAGATGCCTCCTCTTGAGTTGGCATCTTGGAAGCCTTCTCCTTCTTTGCCTTCTCCTTCTACTCCTGAGCTTGAACTGATTGTGGATCATTTTCATTCATGACAACCTCATTGTCCTCAAAGTCTGGATAAAGTGGAAAATGTTCCTTATCCAACTGATATCTCCCTATGCCCATCTTTGAGTTGATCAATTCCTGAATCTGAGGTGCATATCCACAACTCCTCTTCTCATCTGCTGCAGTCCTCTTGATTGTCTCAATCATCAGGCTCATGACTTTGAACTTCTGTGGCACATCAAACACATGCAGCATGTTGATGGCATGCCCTCTGATCATGTTATGGTCACCAGACTTGGGCAACAAAGTGTGCCTCAGGATCCAATTGATGGTTGGCAACCCTGACAGCAGAAAGTGAACTGATACAAACTTGTGAGTCTCTACTGCCTTGTCTGGGATTTCCTTGTACATGTGAGCCATTGAATTGTGATCCATCTTCTTCTTTTCATAAATGTCTAGGTCATCCTCATTTTCCTTGGGGGCATTTATCAGACTTGCCCATTCTTCAACAGTGGATTGGTACCTTGTACCTTCAGACATCCAAACAATTCTACCATCTGGGTAAAAATGTGCTGTGGAGTAGAACTACATGATAAGCTCATCATTCCAGTGGGTGAACTTCTGTCCAACATAATCAGCAACTCCACAAGCAACAAAGCTTTCTTGCACTCCAGGATAGTGCTGCTCATTGTCCTTGATGTAGGTCCAGTCGACCCACCTCATGTCACAAACTATGGGCTTCTTGTCCAACAGAATTGTTTCATAAAAGTCCTGCTGTTCCTTTGTGTGGAACCTGTAGTCAACAGCAGTTCTTCTTCTTGAAGCATATGGATCTTCAATTCTCCATAGTCTCAGCCCTGAATCCTTCCTGATTCTCATGTCCTCAGCCATAGGATGGGCATCATTGTGGTCTGGTATCTTGGGCTTGAGCTTTCTTAAGACTTGACCTTCTTCATCTTCTTCTTCAGCAACATTGGGCATTGGGGCCTTGTTCTTCTCAGCAGCTGGAATACTCCTAGTATTCCTCTTTGGAACTTGCTTGGCCTTGGAGGCAGCTTTGGGTGCATCCTTGGGCTTAGATGTTGCAGCCCCTGATCTGATTGCATCACCCATAAGCTTAGGTGCCTTAGGTGCTGGTGCATCATCCTCTTCCTCTTCTTCAGATTCTCTTCTCATAGAGGGCTTTCCAAGGACCTTGGCAGTTGTGGTTCTAGATCTCTTCTTTTCTTGTCTTGAGCACCATCATCCTCTTACTCAATTGTGAATTTCATAGTCTCTCCAGTAGGAACTTTCTGAGGTTTGGATGATGTATCTTTCTTTGCAGGTGCCTCTTTGGGTTGAGCCTGAGCTGGCACTTGAGTGGACTTTCTGGCCTTTGGCATTGGTGTCCTCTTGGAAGGAACTTTCTTCTTCAGACCTGGTTTAGTGCTATGTGCAGAGCCATATTCTTTCTTGAGCACCACTTTCTTGGAAGTGGCCTCATCTTCCTCAACTTTGTAATCTTCATCCTCCGAATCTGAAGTTCTTTTCCTCCTTTGCCTAGTAGCAGCCTTAGGCAAATTGCTAGGAGTACTTCTGCTCCCTTCATCTGTAGTTGAGGGACTCGTGCCCTCACTCAAATCCATCTGCTCTTCTGACCTGTTCTGGTTGTCACTCTGATCTGACATACTGCAAAAGCTGACTGCTGACCCTGTGAAGAGTTATAGATGAGATAGAATAGATGAGCATCACAAAATGCAGAGATTTTTGCAAAAGAATGATTCAAGAGTTCAGTTTTTGTTTTCCACAGAAAGCATTTCCAATCATCCGATTTTCAAACTCGGTGATACTGAAGCAGTTTTGGAACCTAAACTGATGATCTCGGTTGGACCGAGTCTCAGGTCGGTGGCACCGAGGCTGCTAGGGTTTCACAGAATCCTCAAATCGGTCGCACTGATTAGTAATTCTCGGTCAGACCGAGAGTCACTAGTGCAATGGCATAAGCCAAATCGGTGAGACCGAGTTTTTCAACTCGGTGGGTCCGAGATGGTTTCGGCGGAAACCTAACCCAAAAAATTTCAATCTCATCGAATCTATGGATTACATTGGCTGGATAGAAGAGTCTCAATCGTGACAAGAATCAATAAGAATACAATGTGCTAGGAATCAGACGTGGATAGCACTAAGATTGAGTCCATACCCTAACTTGGCGGTGGACTCGCTACGGCGGAAACGGCGAGGACGAAATCCATTGACGGTGGCGGAGACCAACGACAGGAGGTTGCTGGCGATGAGGAGATGATTCGGAGACCTCCGATGGCAGAGCGAGCTATTGCGCGGGTGAAGGGTTTCGAAGAAATTTCCAAAATTTTGCCCGTGGCTATATATAGCCCGACCCTGTCGGTGTGACCGAGTGGAACAACTCGGTGTCAAGGAGATGCATAACTGTGTATAGTTACAGCAAATCGGTGTGACCGAAAAGTTCAAATCTGTTGCACCGAGATTGAAAACTCAGATCAACTTAATGATCTCGGTAGGACCGAAATGGAGGAATCGGTCAGACTGAGAGTCACAAAGAGGTTTTGAAAGTTTAAGTCTATGACGAATCGGGGACTCCGAGTGCTCCTCACACAGAGTGGTTCGAATCTGACTTGATCAAATTTTGTGATGTAGCATGAATAGAGTGTGAGATGAGAAAAGCATAGATAGCTAAAGAAGGTTCTTAGGCATTCTTGTCAATCCACTTGGCAAAAAGAAAATAAACCAAACAATCAAAACAAGTGGATGTCCTTGAATGAGTAAAAATATGCACCATCATGCTCACACAATAAAATGGCAAATGAAATATGTGGCAAAGCATGCACAACCAATTCTAGCATCTATCAAGCAATTTGCGATGGCTAGGTCATCTATATATGAGTATATTGACTTAGGAGTCAAATGAGAACATTTGATCATAGGTCATACTCATCGTTTAAGCTCAAGTGGGGTTACCACTTTTACATAATGCATTGATGTGTTCACACCATTAGGGTTGCTTTGACTCAATTCTTAGAGTTAAGCTCCCCCTAGATGTGAGATCCCCCCTTAGAGGGATGAACTAACCTTGGGTTTTGTCGATGATGACTTCATGTAGGTGTTGAAGATGTAGATGCTCAATGTTGATGTAGATCATTTGGAGCAATCCTTTGGAGTGAGTTGCACTTTCAACTTACCTGCATGGGTTAGTCCCACAAGGAACAAACAAGAATATCCATAGACATAGAGTGATGCACTCATAAGATGATGTCCATGAAATCATTAGGTTACCTTGTCCCTTGCCTTACCAACATGAGGGTTTGTGACTCCTTGAACTAGTGCAAGATGTGGAAGTTGATTGCACTTGTTCTTGCCATAATGTCATGAGTGAAGAATGTTGGCGGAGTCACCCTCAAGAACTCTCTAGTTCTTCTTCTTCGGGATCCACATCATCTTGATGGGAATCCTTGGAGGTGTAGTTGTGCTTGATGAAGTAGAACTTGATGTAGTATTCGGAACCCACTTGAACAAGGCTTTAGGTGCTTCTTCGAATGCATCAATCTCTTCTTGAAGCTTGTCCTTGCCTTTGTTCTTGTGGTCTTGTGGTGGAAGATCATCTTGAGCTTGTGTTCCCTTGAAGGAAGTAGGATCATATTTCTCTTGTTGAGGAACAAACTTTGTCTTGGGGTATTGATCTTCTTCCCACTCAACTCCATTGGCATTGAACTTTCGTTCAAAACCAACACCTTGATTCTTCCGGTGCCTTCCTTGCTTGCGTACAATTTCCTCGAATTGCTTACTCCCGGCAAGGCTCTTGTAAACACCCTTCTCTATAATTCCCTTCAATAAGCTATTTTGTTGCTCAAGTGTAACTTGGCTAAGAGAATCATTAGTGGAATCAAGAGAACTACTAGAAGCAACAATATTGGATTTGACATTATTATTATTGTTACTACTAGATGAAGTATCTTTCTTGTACTTGTTACTAGACTTGACTTGAGGCATGTAAGTAGATAAGAGTAAATGCTTGGCAATATAAGAAGAACTTTTCTTGCGGAGATCATCATTGATTGCTTTTAAGAACTCATGCTCTTGCTCAAGATTGAGCTTTTCAAAGTGTAACTTCTCATGAGCCCTTAAAAGTTCTCGATGATCTTCGAAGATAGTTTCATGAGCCAACTTAAGAGTGTTTAGTTCTTTAGTTAGAAGTTCAATCTTCTCCTTATCATTGTCATTCGTTTTATCTTGATTAGCATGATTAATTGACATTTCATCGTAGTATTCATCGCTAGAGTTGTCAACAAGTAAATCATCATCCACAAGCAAGTCATCTTCATCACTATTGAAATCAACATACTCAAGATGTGTTACCTTTGGACCTTTGGCCATGAAGCATATTCCAACACCTTCATTTGGTGAATCAAATATGTCGTAGGAGTTGGTTGATACAAGTGCTAGACCGGCAACACCTTCATCTTGAGTATATTCAGAGTCGGAATGATAGCTTCTCTCGGAGTGATTGTCGGAGTCGGAGCCGGAAACCCATTCACCAACATGAGCTTGATGTCTTCGTTTTGTGTAGCTCCTTGATGACTTGTCCTTCCTTTCCGAATCCTTGCTTCTCCGTGAGGGTCTTCGTTCATAACGATCATCTCTACTCCTCCTCTCTCTTGGTGGTGATTCTTCTCTTTTGCTTCTTCTTCTTGTAGAATCTTCTCTTCTTTGGAATAGTGTCCGGGTCTCCCACAATTGTAGAAATTGCGCTCACGACTAGAAGATCTCTTGTCATTGTAAGACCTTGACTTGGAGCTTCTTTCGTTGCTTCTACACTTGTAGAATTTGTTGAAGTTCTTCACCATTAAGCTCAATTCTTCATTGAAGGTTTGTTTCTCACTTGATGGTGTGGGCGCTTCACTTGAGGCTTTGTAAGCACCACTTGACTTATTGTGAAGTTCCTCCTTATCCTTGAGTGACATCTCATGAGCAACAATTCTTCCAATGACTTCCGTTGGCTTGAGATCTTTGTAGTTTGGCTTTATTTGAATCAACGTGCACATGGTATCATACTTTCCATCCAATGCTCTTAGGATTTTCTTGATGATGAATTTGTCGGTCATCTCTTCACTCCCTAAGCCGGCAATCTCATTTGTGATAAGAGCAAGCCTAGAGTACATTTCAGCGACACCATCACCATCCTTCATTTTGAACTTGTCAAGCTGACTTTGGAGCACATCCAACTTGGATTCCTTGACGGACTCGGTACCTTCATGCATATCAATCAAAGTATCCCAAATTTCCTTTGCATTCTCAAGACGGCTGATTTTGTTGAATTTTTCAGGGCACAATCCGTTGAAGATGATATCACATTCTTGAGCGTTGTATTGCAACATCTTCAATTCTTCCGCATTAGCTTCACGGTTCGGTTCTCTCCCATCGAAAAATTCACCTTGCAAGCCAATACAAATAATTGCCCAAATAGCGGGGTTATGTCCAAGAATATGCATTTTCATCTTATGCTTCCAACTAGCAAAATTAGTACCATTGAAGTAAGGACCTCTACGGTGATAATTTCCCTCGCTAGACGCCATACTCTCCTAGGTTGTGAAACCAAGGCTATGACCACCAAAAGCTATGGAAATCAAACCAAATGGATACCAAAGCTCTGATACCACTTGTAGGACCTTGAAGTATGTCTAGAGGGGTGGTGATTAGACTACTTGACCAATAAAAACATAACCTTTTCCCAATTTTAGAGTTTGACAGATTTTAGCTACTTTAGGACAAGTCAAGCAATCATCACACAATTCAAGCAAGCATGCAAAGAGTATATAGGCAGCGGAAATTAAAGCATGCAACTTGCAAGAAAGTAAAGGGAAGGGTTTGGAAGATTCAAACGCAATTGGAGACACAAATGTTTTTCGCGTGGTTCCGATAGGTGGTGCTATCGTACATCCACGTTGATGGAGACTTCAACCCACGAAGGGTAACGGCTGCGTGATTCCATGGAGGGCTCCACCCACGAAGGGTCCACGAAGTAGCAACCTTGCCTATCCCACCATGGCCATCTCCCACGAAGGACTTGCCTCACTAGCGGTAGATCTTCACGAAGTAGGCGATCTCCTTGCTCTTACAAACTCCTTGGTTCAACTCCACAATCTTGTCGGAGGCTCCCAAGTGACACCTAGCCAATCTAGGAGACACCACTCTCCAAGAAGTAACAAATGGTGCGTTGATGATGAACTCCTTGCTCCTGTGCTTCAAATGATAGTCTTCCCAACACTCAACTCTCTCTCATAGGTTTTGGATCTGGTGGAAAGAAGATTTGAGTGGAAAGCAACTTGGGGAAGGCTAGAGATCAAGATTTATATGGTAGGAATGGAATATCTTGGTCTCAACACATGAGTAGGTGGTTCTCTGTCGGAAATTGTAAGTTGGAAGTGTAGGTTCGTTCTGATGGCTCTCTCCATGAATGAAGAGGAGGTGGAGGGGTATATATAGCCTCCACACAAAATCTAACCGTTAAACACAATTTACCAAACTCGGTGGGACCTAATCGTTAAACTCAGTCGGACCGATTTCGTAAACCTAGTGACCGTTAGTGATTTTCGGTGGGACTGACATGCATCTCGGTGAGACCGATTCGGTTAGGGTTAGGGCATAACATAATCTCGGTAAGACCGATTACACAAACTCGGTGAGACCGATTTGGTAATAAGCTTTCCAGAGAGTTGGTCAGGTAAACTCAGTGGGACCGATTTGCTCTTTTCTGTGAGACCGAAATGTTACAAAAAGGAAACAGAGAGTTTACATTGCAATCTCGGTGGGACCGATCGCTCACTTCGGTTAGACCGAAACGTTACGAAGGGAAAAAGAGAGATTACAACACCATCTCGGTGAGACCGAGATCCCTATCAGTAAGACCGATTTGCTTAGGGTTTGTGGCAGTGGCTATGACTATTGGAATCGGTGGCGCCGGATAGGAAGAATCGGTGTGACCGATTTTGGCTTTGGGTTTAGGTCATTTGTGGATGTGGGAAAGTAGCTGAGGGTTTTGGAGCATATCACAAAGCACATGAAGCAAGAGGCTCATTAAGCAACACCTCATCCCTCCTTGATAGTATTGGCTTTTCCTATAGACTCAATGTTATCTTGGATCACTAAAATATAAAATGAAGAGTCTTGAGCTTTTGAGATTGAGCCAATGCTTTGTCCTTAGTGTTTTGAGGGATCCACTTTCATCATCCATGCCATGCCATTCATTGAGCTTTCCTGAAATAATAGTTTTGGAATAGCATTAGCTCAATGAGCTATATGTTGTTATGAATTACCAAAACCACCTCGGGATAGTTGCACTTTCACTTGTCATTGTTTTCGGCATTTAACTTGCCTGCCTACTTGAACACCCAACAATCCCTGTTGGTCTAGTTGGCTGGTTTTTCAGGGGTGCCGTGTATCTGGCACGAGCGATCGAGCATTTGGTCCAAATTGGACGGGCTCGGAGTATTTCTTTCGAATGGCTTTTTCCGCTGACCGGGTTTAGAGCCTCTGAATCCAGCATTGACTGCCATATCCTCAGCATTATCGCCATTAATGCGGCGCTTGTGCTTGTTGCGACGCGACCTGCCGTTGTTGTCCTTGGTATCCGAATTACCAGGGCTCTTGGTCATGTTGTTACTATGAGCTAGCCAGCTATCCTCTCCCGTGCAAAAGCGGGTCATGAGTGTTGTGAGGGCTGCCATGGATTTCGGCTTTTCCTGTCCTAGGTGCCGGGAAAGCCACTCATTGCGGATGCTATGTTTGAAAGCTGCAAGGGCCTCTGCATCTGGACAGTTGATGATTTGATTTTTCTTGGTTAGGAACCGTGTCCAGAATTGTCTGGCCGATTCCTCTGGCTGCTGAATTATGTGGCTTAGGTCATCAGCGTCTGGTGGTCACACATAGGTGCCCTGGAAATTGTCGAGGAATGCGGCTTCCAGGTCTTCCCAACAACCAATTGACTCTGCTGGCAAGCTGTTAAGCCAATGCTGAGCTGGTCCTTTAAGCTTGAGTGGGAGGTATTTGATGGTGTGTAGATCATCACCGCGGGCCATGTGGATATGAAGGAGATAGTCCTCGATCCAGACCGCGGGATCAGTTGTGCCATCGTATGATTCAATGTTTACGGGTTTGAAACCCTCAGGGATTTGATGATCCATCACTTTGTCTATGAAGCATAGTGGGTGTGCGGCGCCTCTGTATTGGGCTATATCACGACGCAGCTCAAATGAGCTTTGTCTACTGTGTTCGGCCCGGTCGGAATTGCCATATCCGGCGTGACGGCTATCGTCACGTGTAGTGGGGCGCCCACGCGATCCGTAGATCGATCTTGTTTGTCTTGCCCTATACTCCAATATATCTCGCAGGTCTGGCGCATTTCCCCGTGCCTTCGTATTTTGTGAGCGGCGTCAGGGTGCGGCTTGAGTGGAGGGCCGAGAGGCCTCTCTGTCACGGCCATGAGGTGGCCTGTCGGCTGTATCATGCGCTGGTGATGTAGGTTTAGGTGCTTCCTCCTCTAATCGGGGAAGCAGCCTGTGTTTTGGGTAGCTCTTGGAGGGGTGTTCGAGTTTGTACTCTTCGGCCGCTAGGACTTTAGTCCATCTGTCGGCTAGCAAATCTTGGTTAGCTCTAAGCTGTTGCTTTTTCTTGAGGCTGCTTGCCGTGGCCATAAGCCTGCGTTTGAAACGCTCCTATTCGACGGGATCCTCAAGCACGAAAAATTCGTCGTCGTCGAGGCTTATCTTGTCTTCGGAGGGAGGCATGTAATTATCGTCCTCTACCTCTCTGTCTGCCGCTCTCTCATGAGGGCTGGCTTCTCCATCCTCCTGCGTTGAATCCTGCTGGAGGGGGTTATCTTTGGCACTGTCCGGGGTGGTATTGTCTCCGGTGCCAGAATCGCCGTTTTTGCTGTGGCGGGATTTAGAGCGGCGGCGCTGACGCCGGCGCTTAGGCTGTTTCTTGGAGGGGTCATCCTCCGTTGTTCCATCGCCATTCCCGTCTTTTGGGATGTCCACCATGTATATGTCGTATGACGAGGTGGCCTTCCAGTGCCCTGTAGGCGCTGGTTCTTGGTCGTCTCCTGCATCGTCGTCCATACCGTCGATGTCTTCGGAGTCGAAGTCGAGCATGTTGGTTAAGTCATCGATAGTGGCTACAATGTGGGTGGTAGGTGGGCTTTGAATTTCTTCGTCATCCGCATCCCAACCTTCCTGACCATAATCCAGACAGGGCTCTCCTGATAAAGAGAGAGACTTTAGTGAATTCAGGATGTCACCAAAGGGCGAGCGCTGAAAGATGTCCGTGGCGGTGAACTCCATGACTGGCGCCCAATCGGATTCGATTGGCAGGGGCGCGGAAGGTTCGGAGTCCGGAGAGGAGTCTGGCACCTTGGAGTCACGAGCCTTGCAAAGGACAGGGATGGTGTTCGGCTCAATCACCGTAGAGATCGCAGCCCTCGAGGCGGTGTCTAGCCACCCGTCCTCGATCGGCGTAGTCGGCTCCAAGATAAGGGTCGGAGCGGCCTCCAGGGCACTGTTCGGCGGCAGAGCTAGATCATGCCCATCGTGACTGTGCGGCACACTTGGCTATGGCTCGAACCCGTCGAAGATCAAGTCTCTGCGGATGTCAGGCGTGTGGTTCAAACTTCCAAATGTGACCTGATGGCTAGGGGCGTAGGTTTCAATCTGCTCCAGATGGCCAAGCGAATTGGCCCGCAGTGCAAAGCCGCCGAATATGAAGATCTGTCCAGGGAGAAAAGTCTCACCCTGGACCGCGTCGTTGTTGATCGGAGGAGCCATTGGGCCTATAGATGACGACACAGAGGAACTCTCAATGAAAGCACCAATGTCGGTGTCAAAACCGGCGGATCCCGGGTAGGGGGTCCCGAACTGTGCGTATAGGCAGATGGTAACAGGAGACAAGGGACACGATGTTTTTACCCAGGTTCGGGCCCTCTCGATGGAGGTAAAACCCTACTCCTGCTTGATTAATATTGATGATATGGGTAGTACAAGAGTAGATCTACCACAAGATCAGAGAGGGTAAACCCTAGAAGCTAGCCTATGGTATGATTGTTCTTCGTCCTACGGACTAAAACCCTCCGGTTTATATAGGCACCAAAGAGGGTTAGGGTTACATAGAGTAGGTTACAATGGTAGGAGATCTATATATCCGTATTGCCAAGCTTGCCTTCCACGCCAAGGAAAGTCCCATCCTGACACGAGATGAAGTCTTCAATCTTGTATCTTCATAGTCCAGGAGTCCGGCCAAAGGTGATAGTTCGGCTATCCGGACACCCTCTAATCCAGGACTCCCTCACTCTCCATTCGTTGAGCCTCTCTGCAGCAGGAGAAAAGTCGAGGAGCAGCTGCGCGCACGCCAGAGCTTATGCTGGTGTGGGCGGCGGCGAAAGCTGCGTGGACCGTGATGCGCTTCGACTTCTAATTACGTTAGAAGGATCTCTACCACGGCCCTGCGGCTGTCCGCCTTTTCCTCTAGCACCTCGGCGTGCATGCTCGCCTTCCTCATCCCATGAAGGATGCGCGGGATTCTTCGTGACGCCCAAGGTCACCAGTGGGGTGGCTCTGCTCGTCGTGCACAACTTTGGAAGAGCACGCCATGGGCGCCGGCGTTTGTTGGGGATCATTGCAGAAATTAAAAAAATTCTACGCATCACCAAGATCAATCTATGGAGTAACTAGCAATGAGAGAGAGGGGAGTGCATCTTCATACCCTTGAAGATCGCGAGACGGAAGCGTTACAAGAACGCGAATGAAGGAGTCATACTCGTAGCGATTCAGATCATGGTGGATTCCGATCTAAGCACCGAAAAAGGCACCTCCGCGTTCAACACACGGGCAGCCCGGTGACGTCTCCCGTGCCTTGATCAAGCAAGGAGGAGGGAGAGGTTGAGGGAGATGGCTGCAGCAGCAGCACGACGGCGTGGTGGTGATGGAGTGGCAGTTCTCTGGCAGGGCTTCGCCAAGCTCACGCGGAGGAGAAGAGGTGCTGGGGAGGGGAGGGGCTGCGCCTTGGATGTGGTGATGCACCCCTCCCTCCACTCCTCTATTTGTAGGGAGAATGGGGAAGGGGGCCGGCCCCTCTAGATGAGATCTAGAGGGGGGGGCTACCAAGGGGGAGGGGCTTGCCCCCCAAGCAAGGGGGCGCCCCCCTTAGGGTCCCCCCAACCCTAGGCACATGGGCCCTAGGGGGGATGGCGCCCAGCCCACTTAGGGGCTTGTTCCCTTCCACCCATAGCCCATAAGGCCCTCCGGGGCAGGTGGACCCTCCCGATGGATCCCCGGAACCCCTCCGATGGTCCCGGCACAATTCCGGTATACCCCCGAATATTTCTGGTGACCGTATGATGACTTCCCATATATAAATCTTCACCTCCGGACCATTATGGAACTCCTCGTGACATCCGGGATCTCATCCGGGACTCTGAACAAATCTTCCCTATGACCCTAGCATCATTGAACCTTAAGTGTGTAGACCCTATGGGTTCGGGAATCATGCAGACATGACGGAGACAACTCTCTGGCCAATAACCAACAGTGGGATCTGGATACCCATGTTGGCTCCCACATGTTCCACGATGATCTCACTGGATGAACCACGATGTCGAGGATTCATGTAATCCCGTATACAATTCCCTTTGTCAATCGGTACGTTACTTGCCCGAGATTCGATCGTCAGTATCCCAATACCTCGTTCAATCTTGTTACCGGCAAGTCACTTGACTCATTCTGTAATGCATGATACCGTGACCAACTACTTAGTCACATTGAGCTCATTATGATGATGCATTACTGAGTGGGCCCAGAGATACCTCTCCGTCATACGGAGTGACAAATCCCAGTCTCGATTTGTGGCAACCCAACAGACACTTTCGGAGATACCTGTAGTGCACCTTTATAGCCACCCAGTTACGTTATGACGTTTGGTACACCCAAAGCATTCCTACGGTATCCGGGAGTTGCACGATTTCATGGTCTAAGGAAATTATGCTTGGCATTAGAAAATCTTTAGCAAACGAACTACATGATCTTGTGCTATGCTTAGGATTGGGTCTTGTCCATCACATCTTTCTCCTAATGATGTGATCCCGTTATCAATGACATCCAATGTCCATAGTCAGGAAACAAATGACCATCTGTTGATCAACAAGTTAGTCAACTAGAGGTCACTAGGGACTTGTTGTGGTCTATGTATTCACACATGTATTACGGCTTCTAGTCAATACAATTATAGCATGAATAACAGACAGTTATCATGAACAAGGAAATATAATAATAACCATTTTATTATTGCCTCTAGGGCATATTTCCAACAATCTCCCACTTGCACTAGAATCAATAATCTAATTACATTGTAATGAATCGAACACCCATAGAGTTCTGGTGTTGATCATGTTTTGCTCGTGGAAGAGGTTTAGTCAACGGATCTGCGACATATAGATCCGTATGCACTTTAAAAATATCTATGTCTCCATCTTGAACATTTTCATGAATGAAGTTGAAGTGACGCTTGATGTGTCTGGTCTTCTTGTGAAACCTGGGCTCCTTGGCAAGGGCAATGGCTCCAGTGTTGTCACAGAAGAGAGTCATCGGGCCCGACGCATTGGGAATAACTCCTAGGTCGGTAATGAACTCCTTCATCCAGATTGCTTCATGTGTTGCCTCCGAGGCTGCCATGTACTCCGCTTCACATGTAGATCCCTCCACGACGCATTGCTTGCAACTGCACCAGCTTACTGCCCCACCATTCAAAATATACACGTATTCGGTTTGTGACTTGGAGTCATCCAGATCTGTGTCGAAGCTAGCATCAGCGTAACCCTTTACGACGAGCTCTTCGTCACCTCCGTAAACGAGAAACATATACTTAGTCCTTTCCAGGTACTTCAGGATATTCTTGGCCGTTGTCCAGTGTTCCATGCCATGATTACTTTGGTACCTTCCTACCGAACTTACGACAAGGTTTACATCAGGTCTGGTACACAGCATGGCATACATAATAGACCCTATGGCTGAGGCATAGGGGATGACACTCATCTTTTCTCTATCTTCTGCTCGTGTCGGGCTTTGAGCCGAGCTCAATTTCACACCTTGCAATACTGGCAAGAACCCCTTCTTGGACTGAACCATATTGAACTTCTTCCATATCTTATCAAGGTATTGCTTTGTGAAAGACATATGAGGCGTCTCTATTGATCTTGATGCCTAATATGTAAGGAGCTTCTCCAAGGTCCTTCATTGAAAAACACTTATTCAAGTAGGTCTTTATGCTTTCCAAAAGTTCTATATCATTTCCCGTCAATAGTATGTCACCCACATATAGTATGAGAAATGCTACAGAGCTCCCACTCACTTTCTTGTAAACGCAGGCTTCTCCATAAGTCTGCATAAACCCAAACACTTTGATCATTTCATAAAAGCGAATGTTCCAACTCCGAGATGCTTGCACCAGCCCATACATGGTGTGCTGGAGCTTTCATACCTTGTTAGCATTCTTAGGATCGACAAAACCTTCCGGCTGCATCATATACAATTCTTCCTTAAGGAAGCCGTTAAGAATGCCATTTTGACGTCCATTTGCCATATCTCGTAATCATAGAATGCGACAATTGCTAACATGATTCGGGCGGACTTCAGCTTCGCTACGGGTGAGAAGGTCTCATCATAGTCAACCCCTTGAACTTGTCAATAACCCTTAGTGACAAGCCGAGCCTTATAGATGGTAACATTACCATCCGCGTCCGTCTTCTTCTTAAAGATCCATTTATTTTCTATCGCTCGCCAATCATCGGGCAAGTCTATCAAAGTCCATACTTTGTTTTCGTACATGGATCCTATCTCGGATTGCATGGCTTCAAGCCATTTGTTGGAATCTGGGCCCGCCATCGCTTCTTCATAGTTCGAAGGTTCACCGTTGTCTAACTACATGATTTCCAGGACAGGGTTGCCATACCATTCTGGTGTGGAACGTGTCCTTGTGGACCTACAAAGTTCAGTAGCAACTTGATCCGAAGTACCTTGATCATCACCATTAACTTCCTCTCTAGTCGGTGCAGCCACCACAGAAACATCTTCCTGAGTTGCGCTACTTTCCGCTTCAAGAGGCAGTACTTCATCAAGTTCTACTTTCCTCCCACTTACTTCTTTCGAGAGAAACTCTTTCTCCAGAAAGGACCCGTTCTTGGCAACAAAGATCTTGCCTTCAGATCTGAGGTAGAAGGTATACCCAATGGTTTCCTTAGGGTATCCTATGAAGACGCATTTTTCCGACTTGGGTTCGAGCTTTTCAGGTTGAAGTTTCTTGACATAAGCATCGCATCCCCAAACTTTTAAAAATGACAGCTTAGGTTTCATCTCAAACCATAATTCATACGGTGTCGTCTCAACGGATTTAGACGGAGCCCTATTTAAAGTGAATGTAGCTGTCTCTAGAGCATATCCCCAAAATGATAGCGGTAAATCGGTAATAGACATCATAGATCGCACCCTATCCAATAGAGTGCGATTACGATGTCTGGACACACCGCTACGCTGAGGTGTTCCAGGCGGCGTGAGTTGTGAAACAATTCAACATTTCCTTAAGTGCTTACCAAATTCGTGACTCAAATATTCTCCCTCATGATCTGATCGTAAGAACTTTATTTTTCTGTCATGTTGATTCTCTACCTCACTCTGAAATTCATTGAACTTTTCAAAGGTCTCAGACTTGTGTTTCATCAATGTCACAGCCCTAGCATTGCTTGTAACTAATTGCATTAAAGCATCCATGCATCATGTTTAAATTCCATTTAAGTTGAATTGAGGTTAGTTGAAACCCTCGGAAATCACTTCAGAAATAATCAACATTAAAATCTTCTCAAATGAGTCCAAGGAAATGTTCCTGTTATTCTATAAAAATATTGGCAAGAGGTAAAATTAAAACCAATATTTTTGGAGTCTCTGGGATATTCATTTTGGGCATTTGAGTTAATACAATAATTATTTGCGTTGGATTTATATTTGTTATATATTAAATATAACTCCAAGAATTTTGGAAGTTCGTGAGTGGCTTAGTATATATTCTAACAGGCCATATAATAATTTAGAGAAATTATTAAAATGGTTTAGTATTTATTTTAAACCAGAACATAATAACAGGAAAAAAGAAAAAGGGAAAGGACTCACCTGGCCTCACCTATGAAGCCACCAGAGAGGTCAGCCCACCTAGGCAGCCCAGCCCACCAGCCACCGCGCCGTCTTCAACCTCCTGCCAGTAGGCAAGAGGGCGTGTGTTCCCACCGCGCGCGCACGCGCTGCGGCCACCTCCTCCCTCCCTGCCTGCCTGGTTCATCCTGGACGGCTCTAGATGACGCCATATGCCCCCTGGACCTCCCGCTCACCCCCCGAGCTCATTCCCCTCCTTTGCTCCCTCTTCCTCTCATCACCGAACGCACCAAAGAGTGCCGATCGCCGTACCCATGGCCACCGGCCACCCCTCGCCCTGCCGCTAAGCCTAGAAGCTCCGTCCCGTCTGCCTTGACCTCTCCACCGAGCTACGCGACGCGCGGAGGCCCTGCTCCATCGACGCCATTGTCGTCTTCGCCTCGGTCGCCGCGGTTCATCGCCGTCAATCCGCTTCGACCCAAGCGTCCCCGAGCCTGCTGAGACCTCTGCTGGCTTTGCTGTGAGCTCCTGCTGCCTCCCCCTTGCTCTCCCCCTCCGTTCTCGTCCTCTAGCTTGCCTCCCCACCGCAACCGAAGCTCGCCGCCGCTGCGGCTCCTCATCGTCGTGGCTAGGACACCCAAAACTTGTGCCCGAGCACATAGTTGTGCTCCTAGTGGACCGTAGCTTCTGCCCCACTTCTTGGCTTGCTCTGCCACCTACTCTAGCCATAGCTGTCGCACACACCGAGCTCCGGCCGCCGCTAACCTCGTCGTTGCCTCCGCAACAATCCATCCCCGGCAGCCCCGCGACCTCCCTAGATGCGCACGGGCCTGGGCTTGCCCCTAGTGCCCTCAGCGTGCCCAGCCGCTGCCCCTAGCACAAGTCTGGCGAGCCTCCGCCGTGAGATGTGGTCGCCGACGCTTAATCTGGCGACGCTGATGTGGCAGGATTAGGTTAAGTGCTAATCACCCAGTTAATCAACCCTGAGTCAATGACATGTGGGACCTGCACTGTTAGTGACACAATTAAAGTTAAATAACCACTGTTAACCCCCTGAGTCAATGACAAGTGGAGCCCACCAGTCAGATTTGACTTTGGTCAATGCTGACGTCACCCTGACTTAATGCTGACACAATAAAGTATTTTCTAGATTTAATCTTATTCTGAAAATTTCAGAAAATATCCTAAACTTCTTAAATTCATAGAAATTCAACCATAAATCCAAATGAAATAAGTTATATATGAAAAATGATCAGAAAAAAATCCAATCTATCCATCTGAACTAGTTTCATGCATGTTAGAACAACTTATAGTTGTTGTTCAGGACAAATCTTATAAATGGCATTTGAATATCCACATATGGAGTTTGAATTTGAATTTTAGATTCAAACCAACCCCATTTAAGTTGCTGCTAGTTGCATTAGCTCAAACCACAGCATATTGCCATGTCATGATCATGCATCATATTGTGCATTGCATTGATTGTGTTCTTCCTTGTTTGCTGGTGTTTGTCCCCTCTCGATAGACGTGGTTCCAACGATGAGTTCAATGACACCGATGAAGAACTATACTATCTTCAGAAGTGCCAGACAAGCAAAAACCCCTTGTTCATTCCGAAACAATCCCACTATCTTGCTCCTGCTCTCTTTTACTGCATTAGGACAACAACGATTCATCTGTTACTTGCTGCGGTAGTTGAACCCTTTTTCCTCTGCATGACCCGTCATTGCCACAGTAAATAGATGAAACCCACTAGCATGAGTAGGAGTTGTTTGAGACTTGTTGTGCCTACTCATTCATGCTTTTTGTCATGGCTGCAATTGCTTAGAGTTGAGTCAGGTCTGATTAATAGGGATGAATTGGAATGGTGATGAACATGTCCTACTGTGTGTGAGCTAAGTATGTGAACACGATTTGGGAAAGGTAGCGGTGAGAGGCCATGTAGGAGTACATGGTGGGTTGTCTCATTCCAGCTGTCCTTAGGAACTGAGTGCTGTGTTTGTGATCCATGAACAATTACTACCACACATTGGGTTCCGGTAACTCGACCCCTCTCGGCTTATTAATCAACTCGATCTTTGTCCAGGAGTTGCAACTAGTTTCTAGTGTTTGTTGGTAGTGTTAGTAGTCTGCCAAGTGGCACCTGGTACAGGTGGGCTTGGGACAGACTAGGCACAGTGGCACGGTGTACCAAGTGGCACCCGGATGGTGGTCTTGGGAACCCTGCTCACATCATTTGGGGCCGTGAGCGACACCCCGGCCGGATCTCCTTGCGGCTAGAACCAGAATAGGCGATAAACCTAGACGAGAGACTTGTGTGGTTAGTCAGGTCGTGGCCGACTCCCTCGCGAGGCTTCCGCTTCAAGGTTGCCGAGATACACAACGTGTACATGGTGGTAAGTGGCGAGAGCATGTGTGAAGAAGTACACCCCTGCAGGGTTAACATGATCTATTCGAATAGCCGTGTCCGCCGTAAAGGACTTCTGGGTTGCCTATACAGTTCTTAGACAAGTGAAAGTGGATACCCTAAAATGCGCAAGATAAGTGTGAGTGCTATGGATGGCGTTCTCGTAGGAAGACGGGTGCGGATCCAGAGTGGTGTATTGATATGGTGAATATGTGGACTCGTGTGCGCCACCTCAAAAGAGTTACTTGCAATCGTAGTTCAGGATAGCCACCTAGTCAAAGCTGGCTTGATGCAGTTAAACTCCACCACCCCCTTTGTTGATACTGATGCATATGTAGATAGTTCTGATGTAAGTCTTGCTGGGTACATTTGTACTCATGTTTGCTTAATTTATGTGTTTGCAGAGAGACTTCAGTCTCGCTAGTAGTTCCGTGTGAACTTCGACGTTTAGCTTGTTGCCTCAGCTACGATCTTGTGCCCTCGGCAGGATCTAGTAGATAGTCATGCTTCTCAGCCTTTTTCATTTGTAGATGTCTGTAGTCAGACATGTTAAGCTTTCGCTTGTGCTTTGACTTGTATTCTCTGAATGTTGGGTCATGAGACCCATGTTTGTAGTATCTCTCTCCTCGGAGCCTACTGATTAAAATACTTGAGTTATAGAGTCATGTTATGATGCCATGTTGTATTTGCACATATCGAGCATATTGTGTGTATGTTATTGAAATGCTTGGTATGTGTGGGATCTTACTATCTAGTTGTTTATCCTTGGTAGCCTCTCTTACCGGGAAATGTCTCCTAGTGCTTCCACTGAGCCTTGGTAGCTTGCTACTGCTCCGGAACACTTAGGCTGGCCGGCACGTGTCCTTCTTCGTTCCTGTGTCTGTCCCTTCGGGGAAATGTCATGCGGTGTCTACCGGAGTCCTGTTAGCCTGCTACAACCCGGTTTACCGAAGTCTTGCTAGCCCAGTTGCTACAGCCCGGATTCACTCGCTGATGACCGACACGTTCGTTGCTGGGTCATGTATGCCGGTCCCTGTAAGTTAGTGCCACTTTGGGTTCACGACTAGCCATGTCAGCCCGGGCTCCTTGTCATATGGATGCTAGCGACACTATCATATACATGTGCCAAAAGGCGCAAACGGTCTCGGGCCTAGTAAGGCGACACCCGTGGGAACACCGTGCGTGAGGCCGCAAAGTGATATGAGGTGTTACATGCTAGATCGGTGTGGCATTGACTCGGGGTCCTGACAGCTTTGGTATCAGAGCTTCACTGCCTGTAGGATTACCAAGCCAAACTGGTCGAAGTTGAGTCTAGAAATTCTTTAGTTATGTAAGGGAATTGATTGTGGAAGGGAACGCAAGGCTCTTTTTAGTCCTTTACCTTATGCCCTTCTGATCTGAGTCAACCTCTTCTCTTCTACGGGGATTAAGAACTAGGCTTCTCATCTTTCTATCAAGATCACGTGTTACTAATCCGTAGACTTATAGGATTGTTGGTTTCAAGCCTCAGTTAAGTTCCTACTACTTCCGTATGTTAACTATTGATCTCGAAACCTTGATATTGTGCTTCTGAGTGGCGATGCCACCATTTTTGTAGCATGTCTCCAATCTTTTTGAGCATTTACAGCCGTTATGCTGTCCGAGTCATCCCAGGTTTCTAAATAGTCTGATGCAATTGCAAAATCCTTTCCCTCTGTTTTTGATGACCTTTCTGGCCAGGTTAGGCACACTAAACGGTCTGTTGAGGTACTCGATTGCCTCGACATATATGTTGGAGCTATTATTATGACCCTAGATGTCTTAGGGGATCATCTAGTAATCTAGCCATGTTTTGTGTTCCCAGTGTGATGATTCTGGCCGTCATTCTCGAAAGCATCCCATGATGCCATTTAGTTAGTAGGCATTCCATTCCTGGGTTCTTGAACCCGAGATTAACTCTACTCATTCATGTTGGTAGTGTTTGCTAGTTCCTTTATGATATTAGTAACCTTGCGATAGTCCTCGAGGTCCGTGGTATCTCATTCTTCCAAAACCATGAACCATCATGGCAGAAGTTCTTTTGAACCAAAAGATCACAACCAGGGTGCTCTTGAGGAGTATTCCATTCATATTGTTACTCTGCCAATTTTACCTTTCTGCATGGGTTATCCAGAGGAAATATGTTTAACTCACTCGACATAGTAATCTATGCATCCACAACTCAGAAAGATATATGTTCCTTTGAGTTGTCCCTCTCTTTAGTTATATCCTGATCTCCGTCTATCCTTTGTTGGTCAAGAGCTGTTGTGCATTCATGTTATCGATGCCTATTTATTCATGTGATCTGTCAAGCCATTCTATTCCAGAATGACTAGGAGAAACAAACTCCAATACCTCGTCCATCTCTGGGATTGGGTCAAAGTAGTTGTATCCCGCAGATCAAAATGTCAATCCAGCTTTTGTTCTGTTCTACCTCGGAGTATCACCCTCTTTCATAACAAGAGTATCGTGAGAATTTCACACCCTCTTATGAATTCTTGATACAGTGATACTTCTCGCCATCATTATTCATTCCTCGGTTCTGTGTTGTCGCAACCAGAATGCCGACAAGTGAATCGTGATGTGTGAAATCAATACTCCTAGCAACTTTGTTGCTTGGTAGTTAATGGACAATAATCTTATCCTTACGTGTTGATTGTTGAATCGTCACCCAAAGGTTGATCGTGCTACCTAGTCCTTATTTCCGGTGCACTTTTCGATCAATGAGTTAGGATGGTGTTAATCCTTTCTTATTTGATCATATCATCTTGCCTTGAAAAGCAAGATTGTTCTCGAGCTTAGTGACATATCGGTGGTTCGTGATTTTCCATATATCTTCTCGGAGGTATTACCAGGTTGTTCCCTGACCGTTATGTTGAGTTTGTGATTAGGTTGGTTTCTCATGAACCACCCCTTCTCCAAGAATCTATGTTGGTTATCGCTGAACTAGTTGGATACGCTAAACAACAACTTGGAGAGTTGGAAGATAAAAGCTTACCTAACTTAGTTCGTTTCAAAGGGATATCCTGGTGTTGGTGTGTTAGTTGAAGAAAGATGATATCTTCATCGATTGGTCCCTGTGGTTAGTTGTTGGACTTATTGTCTTATAGAAACTTTGATTTGAGTATGGGCTATCATTAAATCAAATCAGAACCAACGATGTTCATAATGTTGTCTTACTCGCAGTTATCCCTGGAGCATACACCATTATATCTTTGAGTCTGACCAATGCTATCACCTTGTTCACATAATTGTGGAATTCCACTTAAAAGTAACCTGGGTGAATTGTTGTTGATCCCATGACAACATCCTTATCCTCTCCATGATTTTACTGAACATTAAACTAGTGTTGGAAACTTTTGAAAGCATTTCTTCATGCTAGCTCATGAAGTCTATGTTAGATGAAAGAAGTGACTTTCTCTAATTCACGTGCACTTGATGTAAGTTGCGGCCGTGAGTTCGAGAAAGATTGTTTTTGTTTCCTCTGGAACCATCCCAAGTCAGTTATGCATGTGCAAAGTATACTATGGTTTGGTATATTAATTACCTCCACTCCCTATGTATCTTGTAGCACACCGAGCCATTGACTTATTTGTTCAAGGAAAAGGAGTTGCCGTGCAAATACTAGTTCATGCACAAGATTCCGATATCCGCAATGATGGTTTCCCAACCAGGACTCGGTAGTGTTTTGTTGTAAGACTACCATGTGGTCATGCTTGTCTTGAACAATGTGTTCACATATGTGTAGTAGAACTAGCTCATGTTTTGGAGCTTGCTATCATAATTCATTTCCCCGAGAATCTCACAACGTCATCTCGTCGATTTGTGTTGCAAACTTTCATTTTTCTTTCTAGACTTGATGAGTGTGGAATATCCTGACACCAACCAGATCTGAATCTCAGGCAGATATGATGGTTGGAACATTCCCAACATTTGCATTTTGTTCCCAGCTTGCACCCCATCGTGCCAATTTACCATGGGCTGCCCCTCTTAGTAATTGCTATTCAGGATCATCTTCAAAAGTGGTCCTACCATGGGTCCCACCCATTTTCGATGATAAGCAAAAATCATCCATTGCGTTATCTTCAACAAGGTAGTCCACATCATCCATTCTAGTCCGGGTATGCCATCTTTTCATCCCCCGCGAAATGATCGATTGTGATTTGCCTTGGGCTGGTACAAAGAGTTTCAATGATCTTTGTATCAAAGTAATTCTTTTTGCCACTTCAAGTATAAATCTAAGAGTCACCTCTCCCAAGGTGCCCCGTTATGGGATCATGGCAATTTCTCCTTGCTACTTGAAAACCCTTGTCAAACTGTTTCCTTCATCCTTTCCGATGCATGTTTTCCTCTCAGCTCCAGAGATGTTTCTATGCCTCATTTCGTGAGTTGATAGTGAGTTTCTCGATCTTCGAGAAGATCGACTCTTTAGGATTTTCCTTCCTTCTCATTATCGTGTTGAATGGAATTCTCAGAGCAAGACGTCGAGACTAATATGATGAATGGTTTAACATCTTCGAGAAGGGCAATTGTATCGAGAAGATTGTGTTAGCTTTGTGTCCCCTCTGTATTCCTACCTCACGTCTTGAATCTCAGGACAAGGTTCTTGTTTAGTGGGGGTGAGTTGTCATAGACCTAGCATTGCTTGTAACTAGTTGCATTAAAGCATCCATGCATCATGTTTAAATTCCATTTAAGTTGAATTGAGGTTAGTTGAAACCCTCAGAAATCACTTTAGAAATAATCAACATTAAAATTTTCTCAAAACAGTTCAAGGAAATGTTCTTGTTATTCTATAAAAATATTGGCAAGAGGTAAAATTAAAACCAATATTTTTGGAGTCTCAGGGATATTCATTTTGGGCATTTGAGTTAATACAATAATTATTTGCATTGGATTTATATTTGTTATATATTAAATATAACTCTAATAATTCTGGAAGTTTGTGAGTTGCTTAGTATATATTCTAACAAGCCATATAATAATTTACAAAAATTATTAAAATGGTTTAATATTTATTTTAAACCAGAACATAATAACAGAAAAAAAGAAAAAGGGGAAAGGCTCACCTGGCCTCACCTATGAAGCCACTAGAGAGGTCAGCCCACCTAGGCAGCCCAGCTGGCCGCCTAGCCCACCAGCCACCGCACCGTCTTCAACCTCCTGCCAGTAGGCAAGAGGGCGTGTGTTCTCCACGTGCGCGCACGCGTTGCGGCCACCTCCTCCCTTCCTTCCTGCCTGGTTCCTCCTGAACGGCTCTAGATGACACCATGCGCCCCCTGGACCTCCCGCTCACCCCCGAGCTCATTCCCCTCCTCTGCTCCCTCTTCCTCTCATCACCGAACGCACTCGAGAGTGCCGATCGCCGTACCCATGGCCACCGGCCACCCCTCGCCCTGCCGCTAAGCCTAGAAGCTCCACCGCGTCTGCCTTGACCTCTCCATCGAGCTACGCGATGCCCGGAGGCCCCTGCTCCATCTACACCATCGTCGTCTTCGCCTCGGTTGCCGCGGTTCATCGCCGTCGATCCGCTTCGACCCAAGCATCCCCGAGCCTGCTGAGACCTCTGTCGGCTTCGCTGTGAGCTCCTGTTGCCTCCCCCTTGCTCTTCCCCTCCGTTCTCCTCCTCTAGCTTGCCTCCCCACTGCAACCGAAGCTCGCCGCCGCCGCGGCTCCTCGTCATCGTGGCTAGGACCCCAAAACTTGTGCCCGAGCACATGGTTGTGCTCTTGCTGGATCGTATCTACTGCCCCGCTGCTTGGCTTGCTCTGCCACCTGCTCTAGCCGTAGCTGCCGCACACACCATGCTCCGACCGCCGCTAACCTCGTCATCCCCGGCAGCCCCGCGGCCTCCCTAGATGCGCACGGGCCTGGGCTTCCCCCTAGTGCCCTCAGCGTGCCCAGCTGCTGCACCTAGCGCCACTTCGGCGAGCCTCCGCCGTGAGATGTGGTCGCCGACGCTTAATCCGGCGACGCTGACGTGGCAGGATTAGATTACGTGCTAATCACCCAGTTAATCAACCCCGAGTCGATGACATGTGGGACCCGCACTGTTAGTGACACAATTCAAGTTAAATAACCACTGTTAACCCCCTGAGTCAAGGACAGGTGGAGCCCACCAGTCAGAATTGACTTTGATCAATGCTAACGTCACCCTAACTTAATGTTGACGCAATAAAGTATTTTCTGGATTTAATCTTATTCTAAAAATTCCAGAAAATATCCTAAACTTGTAAAATTCATAGAAATTCAACCATAACTCCAAATGAAATAAGTTATATATAAAAAATGATCAGAAAAATCCAATCTATCCATCTATACTAGTTTCATGCATGTTAGAACAACTTATAGATGCTGTTCAGGACAAATCTTATAAATGGCATTTGAATATCCACATATGGAGTTTGAATTTGAAACTTAGATTCAAACCAACCCCATTTAAGTTGCTTCTAGTTGAATTAGTTCAAACCACAACATATTGCCATGTCATGATCATGCATCATATTGTGCATTGCATTGATTGTGTTCTTCCTTGTTTGCTGGTATTTGTCCCCTCTCGATAGACGTGGTTTCGACGATGAGTTCAATGACACCGATGAAGAACTATACTATCTTCAGAAGTGCCAGGCAAGCAAAACCCCCATGTTCATTCCGAAACAATCCCACTCTCTCGCTCCTGCTCTCTTTTACTGCATTAGGACAACAACGATTCATCTGTTACTTGCTGCGGTAGTTGAACCCCTTTTCCTCTGCATGACCCGTCATTGCCACTGTAAATAGATGAAACCCACTAGCATGAGTAGGAGTTGTTTGAGACTTGTTGTGCCTACTCATTCATGCTTTTTGTCATGGCTGCTATTGCTTAGAGTTGAGTTGGAATGGTGAATTGGAATGGTGATGAACATGTCCTACTGTGTGTGAGCTAAGTATGTGAACATGATTTGGTAAAGGCAGTGGTGAGAGGCCATGTAAGAGTACATGGTGGGTTGTCTCATTGCAGGCGTCCTCGGGAACTGAGTTCTGTGTTTGTGATCCATGAACAGTTACTACCACACATTGGATTCCGTTAACTCGACCCCTCTCGGCTTATTAATCAACTCGATCTCTGTCCTGGAGTTGCAACTAGTTTCTGGTGTTTGTAGGTAGTGTTAGTAGTCTACCAAGTGGCACCCGGTATAGGTGGGCTGCAGACAGACTAGGCACAGTGGCACGGTGTACCAAGTGGCACCCAGATGGTGGGCTTGGGAACCCTGCTCACATCATTTGAGGTCGTGAGCGACACATCGGCCGGATCTACTTGTGGATGGAACCAGAATAGGCAATAAACCTGGACTAGAGACTTGTGTGGTTAGTCAGGTCATGGGCGACTCCCTCGCTTGAAGGTTGCCAAGATACACGATGTGTACATGGTGGTAAGTGTGGAGAGCATGTGTGAAGAAGTACACCCCTGCAGGGTTAACATGATCTATTCGAATAGCCGCGTGTCCACGGTAAAGGACTTCTGGGTTGCCTATACAGTTCATAGACAAGTGAAAGTGGATACCCTAAAATGCGCAAGATAAGTGTGAGTGCTATGGATGGCGTTCTAGTAGGAAGACGGAAGCGGATCCATAGTGGTGTATTGATATGGTGAATATGTGGACTCATGTGCGCCAGCTCAAAAGAGTTACTTGCAATCGTAGTTCAGGATAGCCACCGAGTCAAAGCTGGCTTGCTGCAGTTAAACTCCACCACCCCCTTTGTTGATAGTGATGCATATGTAGATAGTTCTTATGTAAGTCTTGCTGGGTACATTTGTACTCACATTTGCTTAATTTATGTTTTTGCAGAGAGACTTCAGTCTCGCTAGTAGTTCCGCATGGACTTCGACGTTTAGTTTGTTACCTCAGCTATGATCCTGTGCCCTCGGCAGGATCTGGTAGATAGTCAAGCTTCTCAGCCTTTTTCATTTGTAGATGGCTGTACTCAGACAAGTTAAGCTTCCACTTGTGCTTTGACTTGTATGCTCTGATTGTTGGGTCATGAGACCCATGTTTGTAGTATCTCGCTCCTCGGAGCCTATTGATTAAAATACTTGAGTTGTAGAGTCATGTTATGATGCCATGTTGTATTTGCACATATCGAGCATATTGTGTGTATGTTATTGAAATGCTTGGTATGTGTGGGATCTGACTATCTAGTTGTTTATCCTTTGTAGCCTCTCTTACCGGGAAATGTCTCCTAGTGCTTCCACTGAGCCTTCGTAGCTTGCTACTACTCCAGAACACTTAGGCTGGCCGGCATGTGCCCTTCTTCGTTCCTGTGTCTGTCCCTTCGGGGAAATGTCACGCTGTGTCTACCGGAGTCCTGTTAGCCTGCTACAGCCCGGTTTACTGGAGTCCTGCTATCCCAGGTGCTACAGCCTGGATTCACTCGCTGATGACTGACACGTTCGTTGCTGGGTCATGTATGCCGGTCCCTGTAAGTTAGTGCCACTTTGGGTTCACGACTAGACATGTCAGCCCGGGCTCCTTGTCATATGGATGCTAGGGACATTATCATATACGTGTGCCAAAAGGCGCCAATGGTCCTGGGCCTAGTAAGGCGAAACCTGTGGGAACACCGTGCGTGAGGCCGCAAAGTGATATGAGGTGTTACATGCTAGATCTGTGTGGCATTGAGTCGGGGTCCTGACAATCAATTAGACATACCCATATCTTCTTAAGTCATCAGTGAGGGTGAGAACATAACGATAGCCTCCGCGAGGCTCAACGCTCATTAGACCGCAAACATCAGTATGTATGATTTCCAATAAGTTGGTTGCTCGCTCCACTGTTCCGGAGAATGAAGTCTTGGTCATTTTGCCCATGAGTCATGGTTCGCATGTGTCAAATGATTCAAAATCAAGAGACTCCAAAAGTCCATCTGCTTGGAGATTCTTCATGCGTTTGACACCAATGTGACCAAGGCGGCAGTGCCACAAGTATGTGGGACTATCATTATCAACCTTACATCTTTTGGTATTCACACTATGAATATGTGTAACATCACGTTCGAGATTCATTAAGAATAAACCATTGACCAGCGGGGCATGACCATAAAATACATCTCTCATATAAATAGAACAACCATTATTCTTGGATTTAAATGAGTAGCCATCATGTATGAAATGAGATCCAGATACAATGTTCATGCTCAAAGCTGGCACTAAATAACAATTATTGAGGTTCAAAACTAATCCCATAGGTAAATGTAGAGGTAGCATGCCGACGGCGATCACATCGACCTTGGAACCATTCCCGACGCGCATCGTCACCTCATCCTTCGCCAGTCTCCGCTCATTCCTCAGCTCCTGTTTTGAGTTACAAATATGAGCAACCGCACCGGTATCAAATACCCAGGAGCTACTACGAGTACTGGTAAGGTACACATCAAAAACATGTATATAACATATACCTTTGTTGTTGCCAGCATTCTTGTCCGCTAAGTACTTGGGACAGTTCCGCTTCCAGTGTCCGTTTCCCTTGCAATAAAAGCACTCAGTCTCAGGTTTGGGTCCATGCTTTGGCTTCTTCCCGGCAATTGGCTTACCGGGCGCGGCAACTCCCTTGTCGTCCTTCTTGAAGTTCTTCTTACCCTTGCCTTTCTTGAAACTAGTGGTTTTATTGACCATCAACACTTGATGTTCCTTTTTGATCTCCATGTCCACTGATTTCAGCATTGAATATACCTCAGGAATGGTTTTCACCATCCCCTGCATATTGAAATTCATCACAAAGCTCTTATAGCTAGGTGGGAGCGACTGGAGGATTCTGTCGACGACCGCGTCATTCGGGAGAATAACTCCCAGCTGAGATAAGCGGTTGTGCAACCCAGATATTTTGAGTATGTGCTCGCTAACAGAACCATTCTCCTCCATCTTACAACTGTAGAACTTGTCAGAGACTTCATATTTCTCGACCCGGGCATGAGCTTGGAAAACCATATTCAGCTCTTGGAACATCTCATATGCTCCGTGCTTCTCAAAACTCTTTTGGAGCCCCAGTTCTAAGCTATAAAGCATGCCACACTGAACCCGGGAGTAATCATCACTATGCGACTGCCAGGCATTCATAACGTCCTGAGTTGCTGGGAAAACGGGTGCTTCAGCTAGCGGTGCATCTAGGACATATGCTTTCTTGGTAGCTATGAGGATGATCCTCAAGTTCCGGACCCATTCCGTATAGTTGTTGCCATCATCTTTCAGCTTGGTTTTCTCTAGGAATGCGTTGAAGTTGAGGGCAACATTAGCGTGGGCCATTTGATCTACAACACATATTGCAAAGATTTTCGACTAAGTTCATGATAATTAAGTTCATCTAATCAAAATATTTAATGAACTCCCACTCAGATAGACATCCCTCTAGTCATCTAAGTGATACATGATCCGAGTCAACTAGGCTATATCCGATCATCATGTGAGAAGAACTAGTCATCATCCGTGAACATCTTCATGTTGATCGTATCTTCTATACGACTCATGTTCGACCTTTCCGTCTCTTGTTTCCGAGGCCATGTCTGTACATGATAGGCTCGTCTAGTCAATCTAAGTGTTTTGCATGTGTAAATCTGGCTTACACCTGTTGTATGCGAACATTAGAATGTATCACACCCGATCATCACGTGGTGCTTCGAAACAACGAACCTTCGCAACAGTGCATAGTTAGGCGGAACACTTTCTTGAAATTTTATAAGGGATCATCTTATTTATGCTAACGTCGTTCTAAGCAAATAAGATGTAAAACTTGATAAACATCACATGCAATCAAATAGTGACATGATATGGCCAATATCATTTTGCTCCTTTTGATCTCCATCTTCGGGACACCATGATCATCATCGTCACCGGCATGACACCATGATCTCCATCATCGTGTCTTCATGAAGTTGTCTCGCCAACTATTACTTCTACTACTATGGCTAAAGGTTTAGCAATAAAGTAAGGTAATTACATGGCGTTATTCAATAACACACAGGTCATACAATAAATTAAGACAACTCCTATGGCTCCTGCCGGTTTTCACACTCATCGACATGCAAGTCATGATTCCTATTACAAGAACATTATCAATCTCATACATCACATATATATCATTCATCACATCCTTTTGGCCATATCACATCACACGGCATATGCTGCAAGAACAAGTTAGACGTCCTCTAATTGTTGTTGCAAGTTTTTAAGTGTCTGCTATAGGTTTCTAGCAAGAACATTTCTTACCTACGCCAAAACCACAACCTGATATGCCAATTGCTTTACCCTTCATAAGGACCCTTTTCATCTAATCCGATCCGACTAAAGTGGGAGAGACAGACACCCGCTATCCACCTTATGCAACTAGTGCATGTCAGTCGGTGGAACCTATCTCACGTAAGCGTACGTGTAAGGTCGGTCTGGGCCGTTTCATCCCACGATGCCGCCGAATCAAGATAAGACTAGTAGTGGCAAGTAAATTGAAAAAATCGACGCCCACAACAACTTGTGTTCTACTCGTGCATAGAAACTACGCATAGACCTTGCTCATGATGCCACTGTTGGGGATCATTGCAAAAATTAAAAAAATTCTACGCATCACCAAGAACAATCTATGGAGTAACTAGCAACGAGAGAGAGGGGAGTGCATATTCATACCCTTGAAGATCGTGAGACGGAAGCGTTACAAGAACGCGGATGAAGGAGTCGTACTCGTAGCAATTTGGATTGCAGTGGATTCCAATCTAAGCGCCGAACAACGGCACCTCCGGGTTCAACACACGTGCAGCCCGGTGACGTCTCCCACTCCTTGATCTAGCAAGGAGGAGGAAGAGGTTGAGGAAGATGGCTCCAGCAGCAGCACGATGGCGTGGTGGTGATGGAGTAGCAGTTCTCCGGCAGCGCTTCACCAAGCTCATGCGGAGGAGGAGAGGTGTTGTGGAGGGGAGGGGCTGCGCCTTGGATGTGGTACTGCACCCCTCCCTCCGCCCCTCTATTTATAGGGAGAAGGCGGAAGGGGGCCGGCCCCTCTAGATGAGATCTAGAGGGGGGCGGCGACCAAGGGGGAGGGGCTTGCCCCCCAAGCAAGGGGGGCGCCCCCCTTAGGGTCCCCCCCAACCCTAGGCGCATGGGCCCTAGGGGAGGATGGCTCCCAGCCCACTTAGGGGCTGGTTCCCTTCCACCTACAGCCCATAAGGCCCTCCGGGGCAGGTGGATCCTCCCGGTGGACCCCCGGAACCCCTCCGGTGGTCCCGGCACAATACCGGTATACCCCCGAATATTTCCGGTCACCGTATGATGACTTCCCATATATAAATCTTCACCTCCGGACCATTCCAGAACTCCTCGTGACGTCCAGGATCTCATCTGGGACTCCGAACAAATCTTACTTATAACCCTAGCGTCGTCGAACCTTAAGTGTGTAGGCCCTATGGGTTCGGGAATCATGCAGACATGACCGAGACAACTCTCTGGCCAATAACCAACATTGGGATCTGGATACCCATGTTGGCTCCCACATGTTCCACGATGATCTCACCGGATGAACCACGATGTCGAGGATTCAAGTAATCCCGTATACAATTCCCTTTGTTAATCGGTACGTTACTTGCTCGAGATTCGATCGTCGATATCCCAATACCTCGTTCAATCTTGTTACCGGCAAGTCACTTTACTCATTCCGTAATGCATGATCCCATGACCAACTACTTAGTCACATTGAGCTCATTATGATGATGCATTACCGAGCGGCCCAGATATACCTCTCCATCATACGGAGTGACAAATCCCAGTCTCGATTCGTGCCAACCTAACAGACACTTTTGGAGATACCTGTAGTGCAGCTTTATAGCCACCCGGTTATGTTGTGACGGTTGGTACACCCAAAGCATTCCTACGGTATCTGGGAGTTGCATGATATCATGGTCTAAGGAAATGATGCTTGACATTAGAAAAGCTTTAGCAAACGAACTACACGATCTTGTGCTATGCTTAGGATTGGGTCTTGTCCATCACATCATTCTCCTAATGACGTGATCCCGTTATCAATGACATCCAATCTCCATAGTCAGGGAACCATGACAATCTGTTGATCAACGAGCTTGTCAACTAGAGGCTCACTAGGGACTTGTTGTGGTCTATGTATTCACACATGTATTACGGCTTCCAGTCAATACAATTATAGCATGAACAATAGACAATTATCATGAACAAGGAAATATAATGATAACCATTTTATTATTGCCTCTAGGGCATATTTCCAACAACATTGGTGTCTTGGAGGCTACCGCTCCGATGTCGAGCGGCATGGCGACGCCTCTGGAGGGCCCCGCGCCGCCTACGGGGGGCCCAACTCCGTCTTTGGAGTTTGCGGCATGCGGCCCGTCGCCTAGCGCACGAACGACACCGCTCGCCAGGTATGGACTGCCAGGATGATGTGGGTGTTCGCGGATCACGCCACAGGTTCTTTTCGTGACCGAGCCGCTTCCAGTTCACACCAGTACAGGCAGGCCGGTCCCGGATGAACCGATCGCCGTGGTCGTGTTCCTCTTGGGAGCCATGGTGACGAAGAACTTGTTCGACTAGCTGCTAAACCAGATTCTCGCTACTGCGTCCGCTACCTGGCGCGCCAAAGATGTCGGTGGAAAACAGCACCTATGGGATCACAATAATCCCTACTACGGTTGCGGGGCGCGGGGTCAGCAATCAGCACAAACACACGGGTCGTTTACCCAGGTTTGGGCCGCAAGGATGCGTAATACCCTAGTCCTGCTTTGATGTGTATATCTGTGTTTTTAGAGTTCTTGAGCTAGCTACAACGAGCGTAACTTATCCAAGGGTCTGAATCCTTCTCCTAGATGCCTTGGGCCTCCTTTTATAGGCAAGGGGATCGCCACAGTGGCACACAGGAGGTGGCATCTGGGTATTGTGGTTAAGCCTATCGCTTGTCATTATGGGACAATACGCATTTAATGTGCCTCTGACGTGTCCCCTTTACTTTATCACCGCTTCGCCCTACCTTGACACGCGCCTGGGCCAGCGAGGCGGTCAGCGCCATGTCGGCTAGCAGGCTGTTGAGGTGGCACGGTGGTAGGGCCTTCCCTAAGGTTTGCATGCCGCCACATAGGCATGTGCTGAGCCAGCCTGGATGTCACATCCCTAGTTCTGGTATGCACTAGGCTAGACCTTCGTGTGAGCATCATGTTTAAATTCAAATGAAATTTGCATTAAGGAATTTTCAAAAGCCTCAGAAGACCTCTAAATATAACCAACATTTAAATCTCATCAAATGAGTCCAAATAAATGTTCCTGTTACTCTCTGAAAATATTGGTAGGAGGTATAATTCAAACCAATACTTTTGGAATCACAGAAATATTTATTTTGGGTGTTTGACTTAAACCAATGACATATTTGAGTTGAACTTATTTCTATTATATAAGAAATAAAGTTCAAATATTTTTGTAAGTTGCCTGTGACCTTGGACTAGTTCCTGAGGTCACATACAATTTACAGAAAGTAAAAAAATGATTTGATGTTTTAAATCAAATCAAAACCAATTGCAGAAAATAGAAAACATTAATAAATATAAAAACCAGAGAGAGAGAGAGAGAGAACCTACCTGGGGCACTTACTTGGCAGCCCAGCCAGCCCACCACTGAAGCAGCCCAGCCGGGCAAAGCCAGCCCGGCCCACCAGGGGCAGCAATGTCTTCTTCCTCTTGCCAGGAGGAGAAGCAGCTGCGTGCCCGGCGCGCACGCGAGCCGCGCCAGCTCCTCCCTACCTGCCTGGCCTCCCCGATCTTCTGGACGACGCCACGCACCCCCCCTGGACCGCTCTTGCTCTCTCCCGTGCTTCTCCCTCCTCTGCTCTCTCTCCCTCTCGCGCTCGAGCGCCGCTATCGCCGCCGCTGATCGATGCCGCACCCTGAGCCACCTCCTCGCCTCCCCGACGCATCCATCGGCCTCACCGCCGTTGCCTACGCCTTCTGCACTGATCCAAGCAACACTGGAAGCCCCGAATCGCCATCCCCTCCGTCTTCTTCAACCTCCAGCACCTGAGATCGTCGGCAATGCCACGTCACCGTCCGGCCTCCCCAAGCTCGCAGATGCGTACAAATGACGTGGGGTGAGCCCCTCTTCGTTTTGCCCCTATCCCCGTCGCCCCGCATGTTCTCTAGCGCTAACGCCAACGTGCCTGAATCTCGCCGCCGCCGTGCCATGTCGCTGCAGCGGCCAGAGCTGCATACGCCCGCTTTTGAGCGTGTCGCTGTTCTCACCGTGCTACCAGGAGCCGAACACATGCACCAGCTCCTCCTGTCGTGCTCCCTAACACCAAACTCGAGCTCGCCCGAACTCCGGCCGCTGCAAAAGTTGCTGCCGTCATCGATTTTGTCCACTCTGGCGCGAGCTGTTGCCTCCGTTGGATGCGCGAGACTTTTAGCTTTCCGTAGCCGCAAACCACGTCCAAAACCGAGCCCTGTGGGCGTTTTCCGAAGCCCTCCGCCGCGTCTGGACTCGCCGGCGGCTAAACGCCAGCGACCGCTGGCCGTTGACCCGCGTGGGTTGACCCCACGGCCCGGTTTGACGTCCCCCTCTCTCTCATTGACGAGTGGGCCCAGGCCCCTGTTTAATTAGTGTTAGGTTTAATTAGTGTTAATTAACTAGTTAATTAGATGATCCACTGACACATGGGCCACGCACTGCTGACAGCTTACTTAGGGCTAGTTTAGCACTAATTATCTCAGTTAGTTAACTGAGCTACTGACTAGTGGACCCCACTGGTCAGGTTTGACCTGGTCAGCCGCAGTTGACCTGCTGACGTCACAGTGATGCACTGGTGACGCAGTAAATGTTTTCTGGAATTTAATTAAATCTTAAATGATTTATTATTTTCAGAAAATGTCCTAAACTTCAAAAAATCGTTGAAATTCAACCGTAACTCCAAATGAAATAAATTATATATAAAAATGATCAGAAAAATCCAATCTATCCATCTGTACCATTTTCATGCATGTTAGAACAACTTTTGTTCACTGTTTAGGTCAAATCAATTAAATGGCATTTGAATAATCACATATGGAGTTTGAATTTGAATCTTGTATTCAAACCAACTTCATTTAATCTGTTGCTAGTTGCATCAGCTCAAATCACATCATATTGCCATGTCATGATCATGCATCATATTGTGCATTGCATTGATTGTGTTCTTCCTTGTTTGCCGGTGTTTGTCCCCTCTCGATAGACGTGGTTCTGACGATGAGATTGATGACACCGATGAAGAACTATATTATCTTCAGAAGTGCAAGGCAAGCAAAACCCCCTTGTTCATTCCGATACAATCCCAATCTCTCGCTCCTGCTCTCTTTTACTACATGAGGACAACATCCATTCAACTATTACATGCTGCGGTAGCTGAACCCCTTTATCCTCTGCATGACCTGTCATTGCCACAGTAAATAGATGAAACCCACTAGCATGAGTAGGAGTTGTTTGAGCCCTGATGTGCATACCCATTCATGCTTGTCTGTCATCCCTGCTATTGCATAGAGTTGTGTCAGGTCTGATTCATCGGGGATGAATTGGAGGTGTGTGAACATGTCCGACTATGTGTGATCTAAGTGTGTGAACACGATTTGGTAAAGGTAGCGGTGAGAGGCCATGTAGGAGTACATGGTGGGTTGTCTCATTGCAGCCGTCCTCAGGAACTGAGTTCTATGTTTGTGATCCATGAACAGTTACTACCACACATTGGAATGCTTAAGTGCCCCTCTCGACTTATTAATCAATCTGATCTCTATCTAGGAGTTGCAACTAGTTTCTGGTGTTTGTAGGTAGTGTTAGTAGTCTACCAAGTGGCACCCGGTACAGGTGGGCTTGTGACAGACTAGGCACCGTGGCACGGTGTACCAAGCATAGATCCACCCATCGAGGTGGGCTTGGGAACCCTGCTCACATCATTTGGGGCCGTGAGCGACACCCCGGCCAGATCTCCTTGCGGATGGAACCCGAATAGGCGATAAACCTAGACGAGAGACTTGTGTGATTAGTCAGGTCGTGGCCGACTCCCTCGCCAGGCTTCCGCTTGAAGGTTGCGGAGATACACGACATGTACATGGTGGTAAGTGGCGAGAGCATGTGTGAAGAAGTACACCCCTGCAGGTTTAACATTATCTATTCGAATAGCCGTGTCCGCGGGAAAGGACTTCTGGGTTGCCTGTATAGTTCATAGACAAGTGAAAGTGGATACTCTAAAATACGCAAGATAAGCGTGAGTGCTATGGATGGCGTTCTCGTAGGGAGACGGGAGCGGATCCATAGTGGTGTGTTGATATGGTGAATATGTGGACTCGTGTGCGCCACCTCAAAAGAGTTACTTGCAGTCGTAGTTCAGGATAGCCATTGAGTCAAAGTTGGCTTGCTGCAGTCATACTCCACCATCCCCCCTTTGTTGATAATGATGCATATGTAGATAGTTCTGATGTAAGTCTTGCTGGGTACATTTGTACTCACGTTTGCCTATTTTATGTTTTGAACAGAGACTTCCATCTCACTAGTAGTTCCGTGTGGACTTCGACGTTTAGCTTGTTACCTCAGCTACGATCTTGTGCCCTCGGCAAGATCTTGTAGATAGTCAGGCTTTTCAGCCTTTTTCACTTATAGATGTCTCTACCCAGACATGTTAAGCTTCCGTTTGTGCTTTGACTTGTATGCTCTGAATGTTGGGTCATGAGACCCATGTTTGTAATATCTCGCTCCTCGGAGCCTATTGAATAAAATACTTGAGTTGTAGAGTCATGTTGTGATGCCATGTTGTATTTGCACATATCGAGCATATTGTGTGTATGTTATTGAAATGCTTGGTATGTGTGGGATCTGACAACCTACTTGTTTATCCTTGGTAGCCTCTCTTACCGGGAAATGTCTCCTAGTGCTTCCACTGAGCCATGGTAGCTCGCTACTGCTCTGGAACACTTAGGCTGGCTGGCATGTGTCCTTCTTCATTCCTGTGTCTGTCCCTTCACGGAAATGTCACGCGGTGTCTACCGGTGTCCTGTTAGCCTGCTACAGCCCAGATTCTCTGGAGTCCTGCTAGCCCAGCTGCTATAGCTCGGATTCTCTCGTTTTTGACCGACACGTTCGTTGTTGGGTCATGTATGCCTGTCCCTGTAAGTTAGCGCCACTTTGGGTTCACGACTAGTCATGTCAGCCCGGGTTCTTTGTCATATGGATGCTAGCGACACTATCATATACGTGAGCCAAAAGGCGCAAACTGTCCCGGGCTTGGTAAGGCGACACCCGTGGGAATACCGTGCGTGAGGCCGCAAAGTGATATGAGGTGTTACATGCTAGATCGGTGTGGCATTGGATCGGGGTCCTGATAGCTTTGGTATCAGAGCTTGACAACCTGTAGGATTACCAAGCCAAACTGGTCGAAGTTGAGTCTAGAAATGCTTTAGTTATATGTAGGGGAATTGATTGTGTGATGGAACGTAAGGCTCTTTTTACTCCTTTACCTTATGTCCTTCTGATCTGAGTCACCCTCTTCTTCTCTACGGGGTTAAGAACCAGGCCTTCTCTTCTTTCTATCAGGATCACGTGTTACTAATCCGTAGACTTGTAGGATTGTTGGTTTCAAGCCTCAGCTAAGTTCCTACTACTTCCGCATGTTAATTGTTGATCTCAAAACCTTGATATTGTGCTTCTGAGTGGCGATGCCACCATTTTTGTAGCATGTCGTAAATCCTTTCGAGCATTTACACCCGTTGTGCTGTCTGAGTCATCCCAGGTTTTCTAATAGTCTGATGCATTTGCAAATTCTTTTTACTATTCTGAAGATCCTTTGTGCCAGATCAACCACACTAACTAGTGTGTTGAGGTATTTCATTGCCTCAACATTTATGTTGGAGCTATTATTATGACCCTAGGTGTCTAGAGTATCACCTAGTAATCCAGCCATGCTCTGTGTTCCCAGTGTGATGATTCTGGCCATCATTCTCGAAAGCATCCCGTGATGCCACTTAGTAGTAGGTATTCTACTCCTGGGTTGTTGAACCCGAGATTCACCCTACTTGCTTCATGTTGATAGTGTTTGCTAGCTCCATTAGGAAACTAGTAACCTTCGCGACAGTCGTCAAGGTCCATGGTATTTCCTTCTTCCAATACCATGAACTACTTATGGCAGAAGTTCCTCGTTAAACCGAAAGATCACAACCAGAGTGCTCTTGATGAGTTCTCGATTCTATGTTGTTACTCTGCCACCTCTACCTTTCTGCATGGGTTATCCGGAAGAAACCTGTTGAACTTGGTTCGACATGCTAATCCATGCATCGACAACTCAGAAAATCATATGTTCTTTTGAGTTGTCCCATTTTAGTTGTCTTCCGACCCTCGTCTATCAATTGATAGTCAAGAATATGCGTGCATTTGTTCATCGATGCCTATTACTCCTATGGTCCGCCAAGCCATTCTATTCTGGAATGACTAGGAGAAACAAACTCCAGTACCTCATCCATATCCAGGATTGGGTCAAAGCAGTTGTATTCCGTAGATCAAAATGCAATCAAGCTTTTGATCCCTTCTACCCTGAAGTGTTACCCTCTTTACGTCAGGATCGTCATGAGAATTACACTATCTCTTATGATTTTTTGACGCGGTAATACTTCTCGCCCTCATTATTCATTTCTCGGCTTCCGTGTTGTTGCAACCGGAATGCCGACAAGTGAACCGTGATGTGTGAAATCTATACTCCTAGCAATTCTGTTGCTTGGTAATTAAAGGACAATAATTTCATTCTTAGCATGTTGGTTCCTGAATCATCATTCTAAGATAGATCGTGCTACCTAATCCACTTTCCTGGTGCACTCTTCGATCAATGAGTTAGGATGGTGCTGATTCCTCGCTCTTTTGATCATATCGTCTTGCCTGAAAAGCAAGATTGTTCTTGAGCTTAGTAACATATCGGTGGATCGTAATTTTCCAATTTTCTTCTCGGAGGTATTACCAGGTTGTCACCAGATCGCTATGTTGATCTCGTGATCAAGTTGGTTTCTCGTAACCACCTCTTTTCCAGGAATCTATGTTGCATACACCTGAGCTAGTTGGTTAAGCCAAACAACAACTTGGAGAGTTGGAAGATAAAAGCTTGCCTAACTTAGTTCATTTCAAAGGGATATCTTTTGTGTGTGGGTGTTGAAGAAAGATGATATCTTCACTGATTGGTCCTCGTGATCAGATGTTGAACCTATCGTCTTGCCCAAACCTTGATTTGACTATGGGCCATCATCAAATCAAACCAGAACCAACGATATTCATAATGTTGTCTTACTCGTGGTTGATTCCTCGAGCATACACCATTATATTCTTTGGGTCTGATCAATGCTATCACCGTGTTCACTTAATTATGGAAGTCCATTTATGTGGAAATCCGGATGAATTGTTGTTGAGCCCATCAACAACATTTTCACCTTCCCCATGATTCATGTTGAACATCAAGCTAGTGTTGGAAACTTTTGTAAGCATTGTCTTCATGTTCCATTCATGAAGCATATATTCGGATGAAAGAAGTGACCTCCTCTAATTCATGTGCATTTGATGCAAGTTGCCGCCGTGAATTCGAGAAAGTCAATGCTGCCTCCTCTGGAACCATCTCAAGTCAGTCATGCATGTGCGAAGTATGGTATGGTTTGATAGTCTCGCTAGCTCCATTCTATATGTGTCCCTAGCACACCAAGCCACTGATTGAATTCTTCAAGGAGAAGAAGTTTCTTCATAAGAGCTAACCATATGACTTATGTAAGGACTTCGATATCCCCAATGATGGTTCCCAACCAGAACTCGGTAGTGTTTTATCATAAGACTACTATGTGGTCATGTTTGTCTTGGACATCATGTTCACATGCATGTAGCAGAACCAGCTCATGTTTTGGAGCTTGCTATCGTAGTTCATCTCCCGAGAATCTCGCAATGTCATCTCGTCGACTTGTGTTGCATCCTTTCTTTTCTAGACATGTTGTCTGGAATATCCTGACACCAACCAGATCTGAATCTCAGGCAATTATGATGGTTGGAACTGTTCCAAGAACCATAATATTGGTCTCTCTGTAACCGGTAAAGTGGATGTCGTGGCCAACACACCCAACCGGAAGACCTATTATTGTAATATCTTGATTGAAGAAGTTGGCCACCTGTCACACCCTAGCTAGTCATGCATTAGAGTGTTGCATCATGTTTACTCTTTCATCAGAAACTTGAAATGGGGATTTGTGGAACCCTCAGAATCATTTTTGAAAATGACCCAAATAAAAATTTCTCCAAAAGGGTCCAAGAAAATGCTCATGTTGCTCTCTGAAAATATTGGACAGAGATAAAAATCAAACCAATATTTTTAAGAGCTCATAGGTATTTATTTTGGGCATTTGGATTTAATGCATAAATATTTGCATTGGAAATATATTAGTTATATATATTAATATATGTCCAAAAATTATGCCACCTGTTGGGGAGCTCTGGAATAATATATCTAGCTCCTGCAAAAATTGGCATAAGGTAATAAAATGATTTAATATTTTTTTTAAATCAAAACAAATGACAGAAATTAGAAAACAGAGATAAAAGAGGGAAACCTTACCTGGGCTTCTTACCTGGC